>NC_057803.1:150821719-151121719 GCF_018294505.1 Triticum aestivum | reverse complement strand
GTATGAGATGATCATGTTCTTGTAATAGGAATCACGACTTGCATGTCGATGAGTATGACAACCGGCAAGAGCCATAGGAGTTGTCTTAATTTATTTATGACCTGCGTGTCAATATAAACGTCATGTAATTACTTTACTTTATTGCTAACCGTTAGCTGTAGTAGTAGAAGTAATAGTTGGCGAGACAACTTCATGAAGACACGATGATGGAGATCATGATGATGGAGATCATGGTGTCATGCCGGTGACAACGATGATCATGGAGCCCCGAAGATGGAGATCAAAAAGGAGCAAAATGATATTGGCCATATCATGTCACTTTTTGATTGCATGTGATGTTTATCATGTTTTTGCATCTTATTTGCTTAGAACGACGGTAGTAAATAAGATGATCCCTCATTAAAATTTCAAGAAAGTGTCCCCCCTAACTGTGCACCGTTGCGAAGGTTCGTTGTTTCGAAGCACCACGTGATGATCGGGTGTGATAGATTCTAACGTTCGAATACAACGGGTGTTGACGAGCCTAGCATGTACAGACATGGCCTCGGGACACATGCGAAACACTTAGGTTGACTTGACGAGCCTAGCATGTACAGACATGGCCTCGGAACACGGAAGACCGAAAGGTCAAGCATGAGTCGTATGGTAGATACGATCAACATGAAGATGTTCACCGATGATGACTAGTCCATCCCACGTGATGATCGGACACGGCCTAGTTGACTCGGATCATGTAATCACTTAGATGACTAGAGGGATGTCTATCTGAGTGGGAGTTCATAAGATGAACTTAATTATCCTGAACATAGTCAAAAGGTCTTCGCAAATTATGTCGTAGCTCGCGCTTCAGTTCTACTGTTTAGATATGTTCCTGGAGAAAATTTAGTTGAAAGTTGATAGTAGCAATTATGCGGCTAGGTCCGTAAAATGAGGATTGTCCTCATTGCTTCATAGAAGGCTTGTGTCCTTAATGCACCGCTCAGTGTGCTGAACCTCGAACGTCGTCTGTGGATGTTGCGAACATCTGACATACACATTTTGATAACTACGTGATAGTTCAGTTAAACGGTTTAGAGTTGATGTACCGAAGACGTTTTGAAACGTCGCGAAACATATGAGATGTTTCGAGGGCTAAAATTGGGATTTTAGGCTCGTGCCCACGTCAAGAGGTATAAGACCTCTGATGATTTTCTTAGACTGCAAACTAAGGGAGAAAAGCTCAATTGTTGAGCTTGTGCTTAGATTGTCTAAGTACAACAATCATTTGAATCAAGTCGGAGTTGATCTTCCAGATGAGATAGTGATGTTTCTCCGAAGTCATTACCACCAAGCTGCTAGAGCTTCGTGATGAACTATAATATATCAGGGACATATATGATGATCCTTGAGATATTCGCAATGTTTGACACCACAAAAGTAGAAATCAAGGAGCATCAATTGTTGATGGTTGGTGAAACCACTAGTTTCAAGAAGGGCAAGGGCAAAAAGGGATACTTCATGAAACGGCAAATCAGCTGCTGCTCTAGTGAAGAAACCCAAGGTTGAACCCAAACCCGAGACTAAGTGCTTTTGTAATAAGGGGAACAGCCACTGGAGCAGAATTACCCTAGATACTTGGTAGATGAGAAGGCTGGTGTCGGTGTCAAAACCGGCGGATCTCGGGTAGGGGGTCCCGAACTGTGCGTCTAGGCCGGATGGTAACAGGAGGCAGGGAACATGATGTTTTACCCAGGTTCGGGCCCTCTTGATGGAGGTAAAACCCTATGTCCTGCTTGATTAATATTGATGATATGGGTAGTAGAAGAGTAGATCTACCACGAGATCAAGGAGGCTAAACCCTAGAAGCTAGCCTATGGTATGATTGTTGTATATGGAGTTGATTGCCTACGGACTACAACCCTCCGGTTTATATAGACATCGGATAGGGTTAGGGTTACATAGAGTCGGTTACAATGGTAGGAGATCTTGAATATCCGCATCGCCAAGCTTGCCTTCCACGCCAAGGAAAGTCCCATCCGGACACGGGACGAAGTCTTCAATCTTGTATCTTCATAGTCCGAGAGTCCGGCTGAAGGTATAGTCCGGCTACCCGAACACCCCCTAATCCAGGACTCCCTCAGTAGCCCCCGAACCAGGCTTCAATGACGATGAGTCCGGCACGCAGATTGTTCGGCATTGCAAGGCGGGTTCTTCTCCAAATCATGTGTACCTGTAGGAATAATGTCTGATTTTTGTAATGTAGCACTCCTCGGCTCCCACACCCAATAATGGTCGTCTTCCACGTGTCAAACGAATGCGAAAAGCCAGGGCGTTTTTACATCCACATCCCTAGACGTATAAACAAGCCGCCTTCTTAACGGGATGGGGATTTAGGTCCAAACCACATCTTCTCCTCTCCGCGAGTTATCATCAGAGCGCTTCCAGCAAAGGTCCATTCCAACATGACCAGCCGTCGCAGCTCCTCCCCTCGCCCCTCCGGTCCCAAACCCGGGGACTGGGAGAGTTGCACCATCTCGCATAGCGAGTTAGTTTCGCTCTAGGCCAAGGGATTTCTCCCTCAGGCATACATGGTCTCGGTCCGAGCCGGTCTCGCCACCTATAATGGCGGAAAACAAGCGGAGAGCACCCCCAATCCTTCTAAAGGAGAGTGGGTGTGCCTCGTCCCCTATCTAATAAGGGGGCTGGGGTTTCCAATTCATCCATTTCTCCGCGGGCTTCTGGAGTTCTACGGCCTCCAGCTGCACAATCTCACGCCCGCCTCCGTATTACATATTGCGGGTTTCGTCGCCCTTTACGAGCTATTTTTAGGCATCGAGGCCCATTTCACGCTGTGGAAGAGGTTATTCTGCCTGGTGCCCCATTCTCGAGAGGGGTCTATATACCAAGTGGGCGAAGCCGAAGTATGGCGCATCGCCGGGACCGGATACCTACCCAGAACCCCAAAGAAGGCGTCCGAGGACTGGCCTTCGAAATGGTTTTACATAGATGACGTCCCGCTACCGGACCCTATCCGGGTCGGTCTCCCTGAGTTCAATAGTGCTCCATTGAAGAAACGCTTGAGCTGACGTCCGCGGAGCTCTCAGAGAGAAAGCGACAGAGATGTCCTTTACCTGATGGGCCGGATAAGACTGTTGGCTCATTCCGGACTAACCATGATTGGAGTCATGGCTGCATGCATTATGCGGGGGGTGCAGCCGCTTCAATATAGAGGCCACCCCATGTGGGATTTCAACGGGGAGGATGACGCCACCCATTACGGTCGTAAGGGGTCGGCCTCAGCTGCCGCTCTAGTAAAGATCTTATCCTCTTTGTACAAGGGAGAAAAGGAGGAATTCCTCCGCGTCAACCCGCAGGCCGGATTTACTATGTACGATCCTCCAAGTTGGGTAAGTGAACAATTGCGCTTGCCCGTTTGTTTTATACTCCCACGGTTAGATATGTAGTCTAACGACTTCAGTGCAGGAACTGGGACAGGAGGTAAAGGATATAAACAGCCGCCCTCCACAGCCCGAGGACCCAGAACGGTCCCTCGATCCGGACTCCGAAGAGGATCTGGACATATCGGTGGAGCTTATCGACGGGGTGTTCCATCAGCTAAGCAAGGACAATACCTTGGTAGCCATCACGGCTGATTACCCAGGGTTAATCCTGGCCTCCCAGGTGACAGAAACCGGAGTCTCATTCCCTTGAGAGAGATTCCACTCTCACATATTTCGGTGTTTCTGACGACAACCGTGTTTTGCAGGGGAGATTTCCGAGGCAGGAGGCCGAACCTGCGGCGGCTAGCCAACGAGGGGCCACAGGACCCCGTGGGACAAAAAGGAATGTAGTCCGGACTGAGATGCTAGCGCAAAGGTATAGCGCACCCTCTGTTTTCCCTGGTGTTATTCTGTCAGGGCATAGTAATGTTCGTGCTATCTTCAGAATGAAGAGACCTCGCCGGACTACATCCGAAGAGGTTGCCAATCGCGCCTCCACTAGCCAGGCTCCAACGTCTGGCCAGGAAGCGGAGGCGAGCACAAGGCGCACACCGGACGCTCCTCCGACAGAGGATGCGGACAGGCTATCTGCCACAAATTCTGAAGTGGAGAGTGCCATGAACCACAGGCATCGCCGGACAGTTCTACGCGACGCTTGTTTCTCCCAAGAGGCTTTAGATGCCTTTAATTCGGGAGATGCGTACCTCCGTGCCGCTCAAAATGGTTTAGCCAGAGCCACGGAGCAGTATGTAAAAGACATACGAGTAAGAAAATTTTGGTTAAACATATATATGCCAGTAGCCCCCGAGACTTGAAGCAGTTAGAGCAAGTGATTTAAGGATCATTTAATATGCAGGTTCTTATAGAGAAGAATACCATACTGTCCCAGGAGCTGGAAAAGTGCAAGGCCCAACTAGAGGCCGCACTAGCCGCAGCAGGGGAGCCCAAAGAGACCCCCTCAGGTAGGATACACTTCGAAAGATTAGTATTGTGCGGTGTGGGTGCAAATCTGACAAATCATATTGCAGATGGCGCCGGACTCGATCCGGACAAGCAACAACTCTTACACCGGCTAAAGGCCGGTGAGAGTACGTTGACAAAGGTGAGGCGAGAGAAGAATGATCTTCAGGATGCCAACACCAAGCTGGACGTCGAACTTAAAGATGTTCGTGGCCAGTTGTCGGACTCCACGAAGGAGAATCAGCGGCTTCGACGCGGCATTTTTAGTAAGTGCTTGAACGAACTTCGAAAAAAAAAGTTCGGCGAGGAAGTCGACTAACAGAGTAATGTCTGTAGGTATGCTCACAGGTCGTCCTGCAGAGGAGATGCCCGGTTCTACGGGTGACCTTCTTCCCGAACTCTTGCAACTGCACGAGTGAATTCGGCAGGCGATGCGGGGTATTGCCCAAGCCTTATGGCCTGCCCACTCCGTGCCCGAGGGCCTTGGAGAGCTTGCGGAGAAGCTGAAGGGAGCTCGGTGGCGCTTCCGGTTGTGGAAGATATCGGCCTGCCGACAAGGCGCTAGGGAGGCCTGGGCCATGGTGAAGACCCGTTTTACGAAGTCTGACCCAAACCACATGGCCGAGGTCGGACCAGTGGGGCCTGACGGGAAGGAGATCCCTGTGAGCTTAGTATACGGCCAAGTAGAGTTGGCTGCGAAGTATTCCCAGCAGGACTATAAATTAGACAGCCTGTTAGATGGTATAGAAGAGGAATACAATCAGTCAGAATGACTATGTAATTTTGAATTGACATGTGTAATGCCTTCTAGCCGGATTGTAGATCGTTTGTCGTTGCCGACCTTTTCGCTTCAACCTCGGGACCTGACGGTCCGGAGTGTGTCCGAATACCATAGCGGTTATATAAGAACCGGGGTATGCGTGGAGACCAGGCGTAGGGGTCATTAGTGCTTTATCAGACAAGTGCCCAACTAGTTATGTTATATTACATGGTTAGTAAGAAACATCTTCCAGAGAGAATAGTTCCGTTAGGGGTTCCTTTCGCTCGGAGGCATGCCCTAAAGTGCATGTCCGGACTGCGTGAAAAGACACAGAAAAAAAAGCATCTGGGGGCGCATAAAATGAGTAAAAAGATCATCTTTTATTTCACCGACCAAATATTCCCTTAAGAATGCTAGCTTTCGGCTTCACCCAGTCTGAGGTACACATCCGGCTGACCCGGCAGTAACAATCGCAGAGGTGCTCCCTTTACCGCCTAGCCGAACAATCGGGAACGTAGGGGTAAGCACAGGAGCCAGGCAACCCATCTTGGCCAAATCTTAAGTCATATCGATGCATATAATGGTGAAGAAAAAGGTACATGCGGAAGTTTGACGCATGTGTTGGGCGTGAAGCCCGTATAAATAAGCTTCTGTTAAAGAAGCCCCCAGGTTTAATGAGCGCGAGTGGCGCGTCACTAGATGAGCCTTTAAGGGCTATAAAAGAAAAGAGGGGAAGGAGAGAAATGTAAGATAGAAGAATGCAAAAAATGGACAGAGGAAGGAGACGAACACAGAGTCCGGCGCTAGGAATAGAATCTTCGGAGACGGGTGGCGTTCCACGGGTTCGGCTCGAGTCGGTTATCCGACGCATCTCGCAGGCGGTACGCCCCACTAGTCAGGACTTGGTCGATTATGAATGGACCTTCCCACTTGGGCTTGAGTTTGTCCTTTTTCTTATCTGATAGGCATAGAACTAGTTCGCCAACATTGTAATTTTTGGCCCGTACTTCTCTGCTTTGATATCTTCGGGCCTGCTGTTGATAAAATGCGGACCGGGCTTTTGCCACGTCGCGCTCCTCCTCCAAGGCGTCCAAGTTGTCCTGCTGATCGAGCTCGGCTTCTCTTTCTTCGTACATGCGCACTCTAGGTGAGTCATGAATTATGTCGCAGGGCAGAACTGCCTCTACGCCGTACACCATAAAAAATGGTGTCTATCCGGTGGTGCGATTTGGCGTGGTCCGCAGCCCCCATAGCACGGAGTCGAGCTCCTCTACCCAGTGTGTGTTAGATTCCTTGAGGGACCGCACCAGTCTGGGTTTAATGCCGCTCATGATAAGACCATTTGCACGTTCGACCTGGCCGTTGGTTTGTGGGTGATAGACGGAAGCATAATCGAGCTTGATGCCCATGTTTTTGCACCAAAGTTTTACCTCGTCGGCAGTAAAGTTTGTACCGTTATCGGTTATGATGATGTGGGGGACGCCATAACAGTGTACAACCCCGGATATGAAGTCTATCACAGGTCCGGATTCGGCCGTTTTAACAGGCTTGGCTTCTATCCATTTGGTGAATTTATCCACCATGACCAGTAAGTATTTTTTCCTATCGGTCCCACCTTTAAGGGGTCCGACCATGTCAAGCCCCCAGACCGCAAAAGGCCAGGTGATGGGTATAGTTTGGAGTGCGGTGGGTGGCATATGGCTTTGGTTGGCAAAAAGCTGGCAACCAGCGCATCGTTGGACTAGGTCCTGAGCGTCTGCCCGGGCCGTCGGCCAATAAAAGCCTGTACGGAAAGCCTTGCTAACAAGGGACCGAGCAGCGGCGTGGTGACCACCGAGTCCGACATGAATTTTAGCCAGAAGGTTCCACCCTTCCTCTTCGGAGATGCACCTTTGAAGGACTCCGGTAGTGCTTTTCTTATAAAGCTCTCCCTCATGGACTCTATAGGCTTTAGATCGCCGCTCTATGCAACGGGCCTCGTTTTGGTCCTCCAGGAGTTCCTGCCTAGTAAGGTAGGCTAGGAATGGTTCTTTCCACGGGGCGATAACCGCCATTATTACGTGGGCTGAAGGTGTAATTTCATTGGCAGAGCCTCCAATTGTGTCAGATTGTTCGGCTTCGAGTGGTGCGGCTGGGTCCGGCTGTTATTTGCGGGTTCCCCCTCCCATGCTATGGATGGCTTGAAAAATCTTTCCAAAAAGATGTTGGGGGGGACTGCATCGCGTTTTGCTCCGATGCGTGCCAGGACGTCCGCTGCTTGATTGTTTTCTCGGGCTATATGGTGAAACTCCAGCCCTTCGAACCGAGCTGGCATTTTTAGGACGGCATTGCGGTAAGCTGCCATTTTTGGGTCCTTGGCGTCGAAGTCTCCATTTATTTGGGATATCGCGAGGTTTGAATCCCCGTGTACCTCTAGGCGTCGGATACCCATGGATACTGCTATCCGGAGACCATGTAGGAGGGCCTCATATTCAGCTGCATTGTTGGAATCCGTGTACCTGATCTGGAGCACATATTGGACTGTGTCTCCTATCGGGGACGTCAGGACGATGCCAGCCCCCAGTCCGGCCAACATTTTGGAGTCGTCGAAATGCATAATCCAGTTTGAATATGTGCCGTAATCTTTGGGGAGCTCGGCCTCCATCCATTCTGCGATGAAGTCGGCCAAAACTTGCGATTTAATAGCTCGCCGTGGCTTATAGGTTATATCGAACGGGAGAAGCTCGATGGCCCATTTTGCAATCTGGCCCGTTGCATCGCGGTTGTTGATAATATCGTTGAGTGGTACTTCCAAGGCTACTGTTATGGAACACTCTTGAAAGTAGTGTCGTAGCTTACGGGATGCCATGAATACCGCGTATGCAATCTTTTGATAATGCGGGTACCGTGATTTGCATGGAGTGAGGACAGTGGATACGTAGTAGACCGGCCTTTGAAGGGGGAATTTGTGTCCATCTGTTTCCCGCTCGACAACGAGCGCTGCGCTGACAACTTGATGTGTTGCTGCAATGTACAATAACATTGGTTCGCCGGTGTTTGGCGCGGCCAAGACTGGGTTTGTTGCCAATATGGCTTTTATTTCATCAAGTCCGGCCGTGGCAGCATCCGTCCACTCGAAGTGTTCGGTGCACCGAAGGAGGCGGTAGAGGGGTAATACCTTTTCTCCCAAGCGGGAGATGAAGCGGCTTAAGGCCGCCACGCATCCGGTTAATTTTTGTATTTGTTTGAGGTCCTTTGGGATATCCAATTGTGACAAAGCTCGGATCTTGGCTGGATTTGCTTCAATTCCTCTACCGGATACAATGAAGCCCAAGAGCTTTCCGGCTGGAACGCCGAAGACGCATTTTTCTGGGTTGAGCTTGATGTCATATTTTCGGAGGTTATCGAATGCAAGCCTCAAGTCGTCTACTAGAGATTCGACATGTCTTGATTTGATGACCACATCATCCACATACGCCTCCACTATTTTGTTGATCTGGTTTGCCAGACATGTCTGGATCATGCGCTGATATGTTGCACCGGCGTTTTTCAGCCCGAAGGGCATTGTGTTGAAGCAGAATGGGTCGTATGGTGTGATGAATGCTGTTGCGGCTTGGTCTGATTCTGCCATCTTGATTTGATGGTAACCAGAGTATGCATCGAGGAAACACAACGAGTCGTGTCCTGCGGTGGCATCGATAATTTGATTGATACGGGGGAGGGGGAAGGGATCCTTTGGGCAAGCCTTGTTAAGGTCTTTAAAATCGACACACAGGCGCCAGGATTTGTCCTTCTTTGGTACCATCACCAGGTTTGCTAGCCAGTCCGGATGTTTTATGTCTCTAATGAATCCGGCCTCCAATAGCTTGGCTAGCTCCTCTCCCATAGCCTGTCTCTTGGGTTCGGAAAAACACCGAAGGGCTTGTTTGACAGGTTTGAATCCTTTTAGGATATTTAAGCTATGTTCGGCCAGCCTGCGTGGGATCCCTGGCATGTCTGAAGGGTGCCAGGCGAAAATGTCCCAGTTCTCTCGTAGGAACTCTCGCAATGCGGCGTCTATATCAGGGTTCAGTCTTGCCCCGATGGAAGCTGTTTTATTGGGGTCTGTTGGATGGACCTGGAATTTGACTATTTCGTCAGCTGGCTTGAAGGATGTGGATTTGGATCTCTTGTCGAGTATCACATCATCCCTGTTAACCGTGGAGCGCAGTGCAGTCAGTTCCTCGACCGCTAAGGCTTCGGATAGTGCCTCAAGGGCTAATGCGGCCGTCTTGTTTTCGACGCGGAGTGCTATGTCCGGATCACTAGCTAGAGTGATAATTCCGTTCGGCCCGGGCATCTTAAGCTTCATGTACCTGTAATGGGGTATTGCTTGGAAGATTGTGAATGCTTCCCGCCCTAGTAAAGCGTGATATCCGCTTTTGAACGGGGCCACCTGAAACGTGACTTCTTTGGACCTATAATTATCCGGCGTGCCAAACACCACGTCTAGTGTGATTTTTCCTGTGCAGCGCGCTTCCTGACTGGGGATTATTCCTCTAAAGGTTGTGCTGCTTCGCTCGACGTGGTTCCAGTCTATTTCCATTTTTTGAAGGGTTTCCTCATAAATGAGGTTCAGTCCGCTGCCTCCATCCATGAGCACCTTGGTGGGGCGAAAGCCGTCCACTATGGGACTGAGGACCAATGCGGCTGGTGCTTGGGCTGTTCGAAATCTAGGTTCATCACTTGCGTTGAAGGTGATGGCAGTATCGCTCCATGGATTTATTGTTGCAACTTGGTAGACTTCGGCGAGGCTGCAGAGTGTTCTTTTTCGCACATTGTTTGATGCGAAAGTCTCGAAGACTGTGAGAACGGTACTGGTGTCCTTGGGCTGTCTTTCTGCGGCCTCCGGAATTAAGAGGTCCTCGCCGATTTTGGCCACCTGCTGGAGTATCCAACATGCTCTAAGGCTGTGAGTTGGTGTGGCGTCCTCTGTACTGTGAATTCTACAGGGTCCATCAAGCCATCTTTCCAGTACGGTTCCATGCCCTGTAGAGGGTTTTGGCTTTTTGGTGTTTATCCCGGGTGTCCTGTGATAATGCACCCTCTTAGTTCGGATGGGATTACTATACAAGGCCGGATTATCCCAAAAATTTATTTCGGTTTTCCAGGCGCTTTCCATCACACAGTATTTTTGTACTATGGACGTCAAGTCAGCGAAGCGTGTGATATCACGACGACTTATGGCGTTAAGGATTCCCTTGTCCGTGCAATTACTGCAGAAAATTGAGATTGCGTCTTCCTCGCGGCAATCCTTTATCCTGTTCATAACCAGGAGGAATCTGGCCCAGTAATGATGTACTGTTTCCTCGGGCCTCTACCTGATTTGGGAGAGATCGCTTATGATCGGGTGGGCGGGTGTCGTTGAATCTGAAACCTCACCCAATCCAAGATTCAGAGGCCGGAGAGTTTCCGAACTCTGAAGTTCGGATTCTTGGATGTTGTCCAGTGAATCTGTCCCGTTGCCTGATCCTAAGCTCAGGTCTTGAGTTACATCTCCCCCTCCGCGGGTATGCGGCTTGGAGGGGTCGGGAATTCGGAAGTAGCTAGTCCTTAAAATAGATGAAGGGTCGCCGCACTGCGTCTCTACCACGGCAACATGGTGGGTGACTTGGGGAGAGTTAATTTCTCTTAGATCGGGTTTAAGCCCAACCTGGTCGTAATCCGTAGCGACCCCCAGGGCGGCGATGCGATCCAAGAGCTTGTTTACGGAAGAGAGCTCCATTGGATCTAGCTGCTCGATGAGCTCCGAGCTGACGTGTAGGTTGCTTTTGATGACCCGGGAGGTCACCGTCGGCGCAACAGCCGAACAGGCGGTCATGAGGAAATCACCTAGCCGGAGGGTTTGGCTGACAGCCAAGGCTCCCTTAGCAACGGCGCCGTCTTTAAAGACGGGAGGAGGCATCCTTCCTGATTGTGACGGCACAGAGGAACTCTCAATGAAAGCACCAATGTCGGTGTCAAAACCGGCGGATCTCGGGTAGGGGGTCCCGAACTGTGCGTCTAGGCCGGATGGTAACAGGAGGCAGGGAACATAATGTTTTACCCAGGTTCGGGCCCTCTTGATGGAGGTAAAACCCTATGTCCTGCTTGATTAATATTAATGATATGGGTAGTACAAGAGTCGATCTACCACGAGATCAAGGAGGCTAAACCCTAGAAGCTAGCCTATGGTATGATTGTTGTATATGGAGTTGATTGCCTACGGACTACAACCCTCCGGTTTATATAGACACCGGATAGGGTTAGGGTTACATAGAGTCAGTTACAATGGTAGGAGATCTTGAATATCCGCATCGCCAAGCTTGCCTTCCACGCCAAGGAAAGTCCCATCCGGACACGGGACGAAGTCTTCAATCTTGTATCTTCATAGTCCGAGAGTCCGGCTCAAGGTATAGTCCGGCTACCCGAACACCCCCTAATCCAGGACTCCCTCGGCTGGCAAGGTCGATAGAATTATATTGGATATACATTGTGTTAATGTGTACTTTACTAGTACCCCTAGTAGCACCATGGTATTAGATACCGGTTCGGCTGCTAAGTGTTAGTAAACTCGAAATAAAAGGCTGCGGAGTAAATGAAGACTAGCTAAAGGTGAGCTGGCAATATGTGTTGAAAGTTTTTCCAAGCTTGATGTGATCAAGCATCGCACGCTCCCTCTACCATCGAGATTGGTGTTTGCGTTGAGCATAGACATGATTGGATTATGCCTATCGCAATACGGTTATTCATTTAAGGAGAATAATGGTTACTCTATTTATTTGAATAATACCTTCAATGGTCTTGCACCTAAAATGAATGGTTTATTGAATCTTGATCGTAGTGATACACATGTTCATGCCAAAAGATATAAGATAGTAATGATAGTACCACCTACTTTTGGCACTGCCCCGTAAGTCATATCGGTATAAAACGCATGAAGAAGCTCCATGTTGATGGATCTTTGGGCTCACTCGTTTTGAAAAGTTTGAGACATGCGAACCATGTCTATTGGTGTATATGCATGAAGAAACTCCATGTAAATGGACCGTTTGGACTCACTTGATTTTGAATCGCTTGAGACATGCAAGTCATACCACATGGGCAAGATGACTGAAAGCCTCGTTTTCAGTAAAATGGAACTAGAAAGCAACTTGTTGGAAGTAATACATTTTGATGTGTGCAGTCCAATGAGTGCTGAGGCGTGTAGTGGATATCGTTATGTTCTTACTTCACAGATGATTTGAGTAGATGTTGAGTATATTTACTTGATGAATCACGAGTCTGAATTATTGAAAGGTTCAAGTAATTTCAGGGGGAAGTTGAAAGATCGTCGTGACAAGAGGATAAATTATCTATGATATGATCATAGAGATGAATATATGAATTACGAGTTTGGCACAGAATTAAGACATTGTGGAAATTGTTTCACAACTAATACAGCCTGGAACACCATAGTGTGATGGTGTGTCCGAACATCATAACTGCACCCTATTGGATATGATGCATACCATGATGTCTCTTATCGAATTACCACGATAGTTTATGGGTTAGGCATTAGAGACAACCACATTCACTTTAAATAGGGCACCACGTAATTCCGATGAGATGACACCGTATGAACTATGGTTTAGAGAAACCTAAGCTGTCATTTCTTAAAAGTTTGGGGCTGCGACGCTTATGTGAAAAAGTTTCAGGCTGATAAGCTCGAACCCAAAGCGGATAAATGCATCTTCATAGGACACCCAAAATTGTTGGGTATACCTCCTGTCTCAGATCCGAAAGCAATAAGGTATTGTTTCTAGAATCGGGTCCTTTCTCGAGGAAAAGTTTCTCTCAAAAGAATTGAGTGGGAGGATGGTGGAGACTTGATGAGGTTATTGAACCGTCTCTTCAACTAGTGTGTGGCAGGGCACAGGGAGTTGTTCCTGTGGCACCTACACCAATTGAAGTGGAAGCTTATGATAGTGATCATGAAACTTCAGATCAATTCACTACCAAACCTCGTGGGATGACAAGGATGCGTACTACTTCAGAGTGGTACGTAATCCTGTTTTGGAAGTCATGTTGCTAGACAACAATGAACCTACGAGCTATGGAGAAGCGATGGTGGGCCTGGATTCCAAAATGGCTCGAGGCCACATAATCCGAGAGAGGATCCATATATGAAAACAAAGTGTAGACTTTGGAAGAACTACTTGATGGTCGTAAGGCTGTTAGGTACATATGGATTTTAAAAGGAAGACGGACAATGATGGTAAGTATCACCATTAAGAAAGCTCGACTTGTCGTTAAGATGTTTTCCGACAAGTTCAAGGAGTTGACTACGATGAGACTTTCTCACTCGTAGCGATGCTAAGAGTCTGTTGGAATTATATTAGCGATTACTGCATTATTTATGAAATCTTGCAGATAGGATGTCAAAACATTGTTTCCTCGACGATTTTCTTGAGGAAAGGTTGTATGTGATACAACCGGAAGGTTTTGTCAATCCTGAAAGATGCTAATAAGTATGCAAAGCTCCAGCAATCCTTCTAAGGACTGGAGTAAGCATCTCGGAGTTGGAATGAATGCTTTGATGAGATGATCAAAGATTTTGGGTGTATACAAAGTTTATGAGAAACTTGTATTTCCAAAGAAGTGAGTGGGAGACTATAGAATTTCTGATGAATATATGTTGTTGACATATTGTTGATCAGAAATGACGTAGAATTTCTGGAAAGCATATAGGGTTATTTGGAAAGTGTTTTTCAATGGAAAGCCTGGATTAAGCTGCTTGAACATTGAGCATCAAGATCTATAAGGATAGATCAAAACGCTTAATGGTACTTTCAAATGAGCACATACCTTGACATGATCTTGAAGGTGTTCAAGATGGATCAGTCAAAGAAGGAGTTCTTGCCTGAGTTGTAAGGTATGAAGTTAAGACTTAAAGCTCGACCACGGCAGAAGAAAGAGGAAGGACGAAGGTCGTCCCCTATGCTTTTGTCATAGGCTCTACACGGTATGCCATGCTGAGTACCACACCTGATGTGTGCCTTGCCACATATCTGGCAAGAGGGTACAAAGGTAATCTAGGAGTAGATCACCAGATAGCGGTCTAAATTATCCTTAGAGGAATAAGGATATGTTTCTCGGTTATGGAGGCGATAAAGAGTTCGACGTAAAGAGTTACGTCGATGCAAGCTTAACACCTATTCGGATAACTCTGAGTAGAGATACCGGATTTGTATAATGGAGCAACAATTTAGAATAGCTCCAAGTAAAACAGTTATTTGAAATGGCTCCAAATGTAGCGTAGTAGTTGCATCTACAAGATGACATAGAAATTTGCGAAGTACATACGGATCTGAGTGTTGCAGACCCGTTGACTGAAACCTCTCTCACAAGCATAACATGATCAAACCCAGAACTCTTTGGGTGTTAGTCACATGGGGATGTGACCTTGAGTGTTAATCACATATCGATGTGAACTGGATTATTGACTCTAGTGCAAGTGGGAGACTGTTGGAAATATGCCCTAGAGGCAATAATAAATTGGTTATTATTATATTTCCTTGTTCATGATAATCGTTTATTATCCATGCTAGAATTGTATTAATAGGAAAATCAGATACATATGTGGATACATAGACAACACCATGTCCCTAGTAAGCCTCTAGTTGACTAGCTTGTTGATCAATAGATGGTTACGGTTTCCTGACCATGGACATTGGATGTCGTTGATAACGGGATCACATCATTAGGAGGATGATGTGATGGACAAGACCCAATCCTAAGCCTAGCACAAGATCGTGTAGTTCGTATGCTAAAGCTTTTCTAATGTCAAGTATCATTTCCTTAGACCATGAGATTGTGAAACTCCCGGATACCGTAGGAGTGCTTTGGGTGTGCCAAACGTCACAATGTAACTGGGTGGCTATAAAGGTACACTACAGGTATCTCCGAAAGTGTCTGTTGGGTCGGCACGAATCGAGACTGGGATTTGTCACTCCGTGTAAACGGAGAGGTATCTCTGGGCCCACTCGGTAGGACATCATCATAATGTGCACAATGTGATCAAGGAGTTGATCACGGGATGATGTGTGACGGAACGAGTAAAGAGACTTGCCGGTAACGAGATTGAACAAGGTATCGAGATACCGACGATCGAATCTCGGGCAAGTATCGTACCGATAGACAAAGGGAATTGTATACGGGATTGATTAAGTCCTTGACATCGTGGTTCATCCGATGAGATCATCGTGGAGCATGTGGGAGCCAGCATGGGTATCCAGATCCCGCTGTTGGTTATTGACCGGAGAGTTGTCTCGGCCATGTCTGCATGACTCCCGAACCCGTAGGGTCTACACACTTAAGGTTCGATGACGCTACGGTTCTAGGGAAAGTATGTACGCGGTTACGGAATGTTGTTCGGAGTCCCGGATGAGATCTCGGACGTCACGAGGAGTTCCGGAATGGTCCGGAGGTAAAGATTGATATATAGGAAGTATGGCTTTGGCCACCGGAAGTGTTCCGGGCATCACCGGTAGTGTACCGGGACCACCGGAGGGGTCCAGGGGTCCACCAGGTCGGGCCACCAGCCCCGGAGGCCTACATGGGCCAATAGTGGGAAGGGACCAGCCCCTAGGTGGGCTAGGGCGCCTCCCACCAAGGCCCAAGGCGCCTCCAATAGGGGAAGGGGCAAACCCTAGGGCAGATGGGCCCTAAGGCCCATCCTAGGTGCGCCTCCCCCTCTCCCCCTTGTGGCTGCCGATGGGATCTAGGGCTGCCGCACCCCTTGGGGTGGGAACCCTAGGTGGGGGCGCAGCCCTCCCTCTCCCCCTATATATAGTGGAGGCAAAGAGGCAGCCCAACACACGATTCAATCTCCCTGTTGGCGCAGCCCTACCCCTCTTCCTCCTCGTCTCTCGTAGTGCTTGGTGAAGCCCTGCTGGAGTCCCGCGCTCCTCCACCACCACCACGCCGTCGTGCTGCTGCTGGATGGAGTCTTCCCCAACCTCTTCTTCTCCCCTTGCTGGATCAAGGCGTAGGAGACGTCACCGGGCTATACGTGTGTTGAACACGGAGGTGCCGTCCGTTCGGCACTAGGATCATCGGTGATTTGGATCACGACGAGTACGACTCCATCAACCCCGTTCACTTGAACGCTTCCGCTTAGCGATCTACAAGGGTATGTAGATGCACTCTCCTTTCCCTCGTTGCTAGATTACTCCATAGATTGATCTTGGTGATAAACAACAACAACAACAACAAAGCCTTTAGTCCCAAACAAGTTGGGGTAGGCTAGAGGTGAAACCCATAAGATCTCGCAACCAACTCATGGCTCTGGCACATGGATAGTAAGCTTCCACGCACCCCTGTCCATAGCTAGCTCTTTGTCGATACTCCAATCCTTCAGGTCTCTCTTAACGGAGTCCTCCCATGTCAAAATCGGTCGACCCCGCCCTCTCTTGACATTCTCCGCACGCGTTAGCCGTCCGCTATGCACTGGAGCTTCTGGAGGCCTGCGCTGAATATGCCCAAACCATCTCAAACAATGTTGGACAAGCTTCTCCTCAATTGGTGCTACCCCAACTCTATCTCGTATATCATCATTCCGGACTCGATCCTTCCTCGTGTGGCCACACATCCATCTCAACATACGCATCTCCGCCACACCTAACTGTTGAACATGTCGCCTTTTAGTCGGCCAACACTCCGCGCCATACAACATTGCGGGTCGAACCGCCGTCCTGTAGAACTTGCCTTTTAGCTTTTGTGGCACTCTCTTGTCACAGAGAATGCCAGAAGCTTGACGCCACTTCATCCATCCGGCTTTGATTCGATGGTTCACATCTTCATCAATACCCCCATCCTCCTGCAACATTGACCCCAAATACCGAAAGGTGTCCTTCCGAGGTACCACCTGGCCATCAAGGCTAACCTCCTCCTCCTCACAGCTAGTAGTACTGAAACCGCACATCATGTACTCGGTTTTAGTTCTACTAAGCCTAAACCCTTTCGATTCCAAGGTTTGTCTCCATAACTCTAACTTCCTATTTACCCCCGTCCGACTATCGTCAACTAGCACCACATCATCCGCAAAGAGCATACACCATGGGATATCTCCTTGTATACCCCTTGTGACCTCATCCATCACCAATGCAAAAAGATAAGGGCTCAAAGCTGACCCCTGATGCAGTCCTATCTTAATCGGGAAGTCATCGGTGTCGACATCACTTGTTCGAACACTTGTCACAACATTATTGTACATGTCCTTGATGAGGGTAATGTACTTTGCTGGGACTTTGTGTTTCTCCAAGGCCCACCACATGACATTCCGCGGTATCCACATGCGTAGAAAATTTTGAATTTCTGCTACGTTCCCCAACATGATTCCCCCACAAGTCGGAATGAGACTCCGGACGAAAAATAAATAAAAGAGGCCAAAGAAGCCCAAATAAAAAAATAGAAAAGAGGCCATAAAAAAGGGAAGAAGGACCAAATAAAAAAATAAAAAAAATAAGAGAAAAAGAGAGAAGGGGCAATGCTACTATCCTTTTACCACACTTGTGCTTCAAAGTAGCACCATGATCTTCATGATAGAGAGTCTCCTATGTTGTCACTTTCATTTACTAGTGGGAATCTTTCATTATAGAACTTGGCTTGTATATTCCAATGATGGGCTTCCTCAAAATGCCCTAGGTCTTCATGAGCAAGCAAGTTGGATGCACACCCACTTAGTTTATTTTTGAGCTTTCATACATTTATAGCTCTAGTGCATCCGTTGCATGGCAATCCCTACTCACTCACATTGATATCTATTGATGGGCATCTCCATAGCCCGTTGATACGCCTAGTTGATGTGAGACTATCTTCTCCCTTTTGTCTTCTCCACAACCACCATTCTATTCCACCTATAGTGTTATGTCCATGGCTCACGCTCATGTATTGCATGAAGATTGAAAAAGTTTGAGAACATCAAAAATATGAAACAATTGCTTGGCTTGTCATCGAGGTTGTGCATGATTTAAATATTTTGTGTGGTGAAGATGGAGCATAGCCAGACTATATGATTTTGTAGGGATAACTTTCTTTGGCCATGTTATTTTGAGAAGACATAATTGCTTAAGTTAGTATGCTTGAAGTATTATTGTTTTTATGTCAATATTAAACTTTTGTCTTGAATCTTATGGATCTGAATATTCATGCCACAAGAAGAATTACATTGAAATTATGCCAACTCGCATTCCACATCAAAAATTATCTTTTTATCATTTACCTACTCGAGGACGAGCAGGAATTAAGCTTGGGGATGCTTGATACGTCTCCAACGCATCTATAATTTTTGATTGCTCCATGTTATGTTATCTACTGTTTTGGGCAATATTGGGCTTTATTTTCCACTTTTATATTATTTTTGGGACTAACCTATTAACCGGACCCCGCCCAGATTTGTTGTTTTATGCCTATTTCAGTGTTTCGAAGAAAAGGAATATCAAACGGAGTCGAAACGGAACGAAATCAACTGGAGAAGTTATTTTTGGAAGGAAACCTACCGGATAGACTTGGACCCTACGTCAGAAGATGAAGGAGGAGCTCACAAGGGTAGGGGTGCGCCCACCCCCCTGGGGCGCGCCCCCTTGCCTCGTGGCCCCCCCTTCGGTCCACCGACGTACCTCCTGCACCCATATATACCTACGTAATCTAAAACTTCCAAAATGGAGATTAGATCGGGAGTTCCGCCGCCAGAAGCCTCCGTAGCCACCAAAAACCAATCTAGACCCGTTCCGGCACCCTGCCGGAGGGGGCAATCCCTCTCCGGTGGCCATCTTCATCATCCCGGTGCTCTCCATGACGAGGAGGGAGTAGTTCTCCCTCGGGGCCGAGGGTATGTACCGGTAGCTATGTGTTTGATCTCTCTCTCTCTCTCTCTCTCTGTCTCGTGTTCTTGAGGTGATACGATCTTGATGTATCGTGAGCTTTGCTATTATAGTTGGATCTTATGTTTCTCCTCCCCCTCTTCTCTCTTGTAATGAATTGAGTTTCCCCTTTGAAGTTATCTTATCGGATTGAGTCTTTAAAGATTTGAGAACACTTGATGTATGTCTTGCCGTGGATATCTGTGGTGACAATGGGATATCACGTGATTCACTTGATGTATGTTTTGGTGACCAATTTGTGGGTTCCGCCCATGAATCTATGGATAGGGGTTGGCACACGTTTTCATCGTGATTCTCCGGTAGAACTTTGGGGCACTCTTTGAGGTCCTTTGTGTTGGTTGAATAGATGAATCTGAGATTGTGTGATGCATATCGTATAATCATGCCCACGGATACTTGAGGTGACATTGGAGTATCTAGGTGACATTAGTGAAAGGATCGATATGGTTGACTAGAGGGGGGTGAATAGGCAACTACCAATTTTTAACTTTTCTTTATCAAATTAAACTTTGCATCAAAGTAGGTTGTCTAGATGTGCAACTAGGTGAGCAACCTATATGATGCAATACCAACAAGCAAACAAGCAAGCAAGAGAAGTAACACTAAAGAGCTTGCACAAGTAAAGGTAAGATATAACCAAGAGTGGATCCGGTGAAGACAAGGATGTGTTACCGAAGTTCCTTCCCTTTGAGGGGAAGTACGTCTCCGTTGGAGCGGTGTGGAGGCACGATGCTCCCCAAGAAGCCACTAGGGCCACTGTATTCTCCTCACGCCCTCACACAATGCGAGATGTCGTGATTCCACTATTGGTGCCCTTGAAGGCGGCGACCGAACCTTTACAAACAAGGTTGGGGCAATCTCCACAACTTAATCGGAGGCTCCCAACAAAACCACGAAGCTTCACCACAATGGACTATGGCTCTGTGGTGACCTCAACCGTCTAGGGTGCTCAAACACCCAAGAGTAACAAGATCCGCTAGGGATGAGTGGGGGAATCGAAAATCCCTTGGTGGAAGTGTAGATAGGGGCCTTCTCAACCACTCCCGAGAAAATCAACAAGTTTGATTGGCTAGAGAGATAGATCGGGCGAAAATGGAGCTTGGATCATTTAATGGAGCATGAGCAATAAATGGAGCTTGGGGGAGTAAGAGGTGGGTCAAAGGGAAGAAGGAGACCCCCTTTTATAGTGGGGGTAACAATCCAATCGTTGCCCCTCACCAACCAGCCCCGCACAGGGCGGTACTACCGCTAAGAGGGGGCGGTACTGCCGCTAGGTCAGCGGTACTGCCGCACCAGCCAGCGGCACTGCCGCGCAGAGGAGACTAGTAGGGAAATGGACCCAACGCGATACTACCGCGGTGGTAGGGGCGGTACTACCGCTCCTGGAACGGTACTACCGCCTCTACAACCGCAACTAGTGCCGCAAAACCCAACACGAGAAAAAGACCCCTCGAATCGAGGTGGTAGGAGCCAGACTACCCAGCGGTACTACGGCAACGGGGTCATGGGCGGTACTACTGCTGAGGAGCGGTACTGCCGCTTGTGACCCTTCGGCCGTACTACCGCTTGTAGTGCGGTACTACCGCTGGGACACAGAAGAGAGAGTGAGAATCTCTCCAAAGAGGCTGAGGACGAGGCGGTGGTGCCAGGCACCCCAGCGGTACTACTGCTGCGGAGACACAGGCGGTACTACCGCTGTGGAGCGGTACTGTCGCTTGTGGCTCCTTAGCGGTACTACCGCTGGGTGGCGCGGTACTACCGCAGGGACCTAGATAGGACAAGGAAGAGAGGAGAGATCTCTTCAATGGAATGGAAAAGCTCGGAGGGTGAGAAGCTGATGTGTATGTGTTGATTCCACCCATGCAATACCCCAGCGGACCCCCTCTTGATAGTACGGTGCCCTCTATGCAACTAGTCCACTGAGAGAGAAACAAAAGAGCTACACCGTCTTGAAAGACACTCCGAGGGGAAGAAAACGTCTCGTGCCAGGGGAGAATCTGTGAACTATTCAAAGCACAAGATTAGTCCGCAAACATGTTGTCATCAATCACCAAAACTACCTTGAGAGAGATATGCCGTAACAATCTCCCCCTTTTTGGTGGACTGATGACAACTAGGGATTTGCGCAAGGAAAAGAAATAAAAGTAAGAAAACTAAGAACTACAAAATATAGACGGGCTCCCCCAGAATGTGTGCACCTAGATAGAGGAGTAATCAGAAAGCAAGACACACACATCCGGATCAACACTCCCCCTATATTTTATAGTCCAACAATACTAAGCACAAGATATATGAGAGAAGAGTATAAAACAGGTCAAGCATGCAACTCATAATAAACTACAGTACTGAGTAGACATAAGTAATAAGGTAGCGATAGGGAGCATATGTCTCACACCATATGTCTAGGACTTAGGTCTCACGGGCACCAAACCAAACCAAACAAAGACACCGAGAGAACACACAAGAAAACACAAGACGACAAACACAAAGCACGACACAAATCCCTACACCCTCTTCCCCTTTGGCAGCGAGACACCAAAAAGGGAAAAGAGCGACGCTACAACTCCAGGTGATGGCAAGCTGAGGATCTCAAAACATCAAATCTCAGCATGATCGTCTGCATCTCCGTCGTTGGTCGAAAACTGCTCGGCGTCAGAGTCGGTCCAAGGGCAGTGCTGATGAATCCACTCCTCTTCAGTGATCTGACCCTCAGAACCACTGGCAACTGTCGCTCCCAACTGACGCATGAGCTCCTTGTGGCGCATCCTGGCATGCTTCTCCGCCACATGTGTCATGTACTGACCATGAGACTCCATGCAGAAAAGCTTCTTCAACTTGTTTTTAAGCTTCTTCGCCCATGAGGGTTTAGCACTAGAGGGGCCAATATCCTCCTCGTGATCATCAGTGGCTGCCCCACCCTCGGTCTCCATGGCAGCAGTAGCAGCAGTAGCAGACGGACCCCCTGTTTGAGGCGCAGGGGTGACCCAATTGTCCTTCTTCCTCAGACGCTTGATCTCATGAGAAACCAAGTCTCCAGTCTCTAGCAACACTCTGGGATAGGTCTGTGCCCAGGCCCTCTCAATGAGCCTCATGATGAATGGACCATATATCGGGCACTTGCGCTCAGACACGGCAGAGAGAAGTTCAGACCACATGACATGAGAAATATCCAGGCTCTCTCCAGTGCTTGCTTCCTTCTCATGCTGACAGAAAAGGATCATGTCCACGAGGTAAGAGTGGACCATATCCAGATTCCTGATCCGAGGGAAGAGAGTCTCACGGAAGATGCGATGAAGAATGTCCAGATACGGAGACAGCTCATAGGTCTTCTTCTCAGTTACTGGGTGAACTTTCACAGTGCAGTAGGGCCAAAGGGCTTGCTTGTGGGTGGACGTAGCATTGCGGTGAGGGCGGAAACCAGCAGGAGTCTCAAGCCCGTGATCCACCACATCAAGTAACTCCATGAAAGCCTTCCACTTGACGGAAAGCATCTTGCCATTGGTCATCCATGTCAGAGTCCTATCGACATCCGTCCCAAGATGGACGGTGGCATAGAATTGAGCCACCAAATCCGCATCGAAATCCTTGTTGAATTGCATGATCCTGAGAATGTTCAGCTGAGTGCACATCTGAAGGGCTTCGCCAAAGTACTTCGGGTCCTTCTCCATAGCATCAGTGTCAATGGAGCGAACATCAACAAAGAGATTCTTCTTGGCCTTGATCACATCAAAGTAGATGGCAAACTGAAAATGGTTCCAGAACGGGCAGTTGACCAAAGTGGGTTCTTGGTCCACCGCATAGGGGTTGCGGCGACACTTCTCCCAAAACTCCTTGTTGGTCATCTCAGTCACAGTCTTCCCTTTTGTCTTGTTGGCGGATCTCTTTGATTGCTAAGGAGGTGGAGGAACACTTGCAGAAGCGCTTGCTGGAGGCGGTTGGGTGCTCGAGGAACCATCGGTTGGCTCAGAGGTGCGGTAGCGTTTTGATGTTGCACGCCCGGGGTTGATACGGCGACCTTGATGCTCAGAAGAGTCATCACCTGGAGCCAAACACAAGAACACGCAAAACAACCAGAAAGAACAAGCATAAGCCAACAAACACAACAAAAATAATCAAGGTAAGGTAGGAATTTGATGGAATTTGGCATGCACCGGTAGTACCGTGACATGCCCGCGGTAGTACCGCCCCAAAGAGAGCGGTAGTACCGCACGGTAGTACCGCTCCAACGAGAGCGGTAGTACTGCTCAAGCCCAAGCGGTAGTACCACTCCAACGAGAGCGGTAGTACTGCTCGAGGCGGAGAAACAACAGTTTCCTATAGCACGAGGTGGAGAAACAGCGGTTTCCTACTACCGTGGTCAGATCCGGCACTACCGGCCTGCCAAATTCAAAAATATTCCTACCAAACTCTAATCGAGATAGTCTAGTTGCCTTCTCCAACCAACTCAAGCCTAGATTTAGCCAAAAATCTAGAGATGCAACCACCATTGCCCCTAAGAAACAAGATCTGAAAACGAGACAAAAGGAAAGAAGGAACGGGGGCAATACCAGCATCCATGGCAAGAGAACGGGGTGGGGATCGACTCCACCAAAGGAAATGGAGAGGGACGCCCCGGAGACGGAGATCCGCCGGAGCCCTCCCGCGGCGAGTGGAGGCTGGAGAGAGGAAGAAGAAAGAGGGGGGGCGAATGGGTATGGGGGAGAAGAAACCTCCCCCTGCCTCGATATAACCCCCTAGTCCCGTCCCTCAGCGGTAGTACCGTGCTGGGGGGCGGTAGTACCGCGCACCACCAGCGGTAGTACCGCCCAGCACGCCACGGCAACCAAACAAACAAGGCTTTTGCTCGAAGGAAAGACACAAACAGCAAGAAAAGAGAGCACACGAGCAAACGACCAAGACACACCTCTTCAAAAGAGGGCGGTGGCCGAGGCCACCTATGTTTGAGTCAAGAGGTATGGCGCCGCGAAGATTTTAACCTTGGGCCCATGACCAAAACTCGTCTTTGAAACACAAGTACCATCAACAATGGCAAAAGTGAAAGACTTGATCAATTTATGCATAATGGGGGGAGGGAGAGTTCATTGAGAGAACAACACTCCCCCTATGTCCATGCCTACACCTAATCTAGACAACAAATTGAGCATGGTGGGGTGTGCAAGGGTTCAAGCCACATTGCTCGAATCAATGATATTTAGCTCATGCCTTAACTCACGAAATCTTGCTTCATCCAAGGGCTTCGTGAAAATATCTGCAAGGTTGTCATGAGTGTTGACATAGTTGAGCTTGATCTCTCCTCGCCTAATGTGATCCCAAATGAAGTGATACCGAATCTCAATATGCTTCGTCTTGAAGTGTTGCACCGGGTTGAGAGAGATCTTGATGGCACTTTCATTGTCACACCAAAGAGGCACTTTGTCACAAGTGACACCGTAATCCTTTAAAGTTTGCCTCATCCATAGGAGTTGTGCACAACAACTACCGGCGGCAACATACTCCGCCTCAGTGGACGAGAGAGACACACAACTTTGCTTTTTGGAAGACCAACTTACCAAAGAGCAACCAAGGAATTGGCACCCTCCGGAAGTGGACTTCCTATCCACTTTGTCTTCCTCCCAATTGGAATCCGAGTACCCTACAAGCTTGAAGTTTGATCCTCTTGGGTACCATAAGCCAAAGTTTGGGGTATGAGCCAAATATCAAAAGATTCGTTTGACCGCCACATAGTGATTTTCCTTAGGTGCGGCTTGAAACCGTGCACAAATTCCCACACTCAACATGATGTCCGGTCTAGATGCACAAAGGTAAAGCAAGGATCCAATCATGGAACGATATACCTTTTGATCCACCACTTTACCATTGGGATCTAAGTCAAGTTGGCACTTGGTGGGCATTGGAGTGGAAGCCGGCTTGACGTCACTTAGCTTGAATCTCTTGAGCATGTCTTGAGTGTATTTGGATTGGTTGATGAAGGTTCCTTCTCTTCTTTGCTTCACTTCGAACCCTAGAAAGTACTTCAACTCTCCCATGGAGGACATCTCGAACTTTGAGGTCATGAGAGCGGCAAATTCCTCATTGAAAGCTTTGTTAGGAGAACCAAAGATAATATCATCAAAATATAATTGGCACACAAACAACTCCCCTTTGACCTTCTTAGTAAAAAGAGTGGGGTCGATTAGCCCAACTTCAAAACCACGGTCTTGTAACAACTCGTTAAGGTGGTCATACCACGCACATGGGGCTTGTTTAAGGCCATAGAGTGCCTTATCGAGTTGATACACATGATCGGGAAAGTAGGGATCCTCGAGCTCGGGGGGTTGCTTGACGTAAACCAATTCATTAATAGGACCATTAAGAAAAGCACTCTTCACATCCATTTGTTGTAACTTAAAGTTATGATGAGAAGCATATGCAATCAACATGTGAATGGATTCAAGATGAGCAACGGGAGCAAAGGTTTCACCGTAGTCGATACCCTCGACTTGGGAGTAGCCTTGTGCTACCAAACGAGCCTTGTTGCGAATGATAATCCCATGGGCATCTTGCTTGTTCTTAAATATCCACTTGGTTCCTATGACATTGTGATTCCCGGTTGGTCTTGACACCAATCTCCACACTTTGTTGCGCTCGAAGTTGTTGAGTTCTTCATGCATGGCATTGAGCCAATCCGGATCTTTTAGTGCTTCATAGACCTTGTGGGGTTCCACACAAGAGACAAACGTGTGATGCTCACAATAATTTGCTAATTGTCTACGAGTGCTTACCCCCTTTCTTAAGCTTCCAAGCACATTCGTCATGAGATGATCCTTGGTGGAGAGCTTGGAAGCAACCTTGGCGGCATGACACTCTAATTCATCCTTGGGGGTGAGACGAGGAGTGGTCACTTGATCATCTTGAGCATCATCTTGGGCTTGTTCTTGTTCTTGAACTTGCTCGGAGGAGAGAACTTGACCTTGGGCATCACTTGATGTGTCAACACCGTCTTGAGCGTGATCTTGCCCTTGGTCATGTTCTTGAAGATGAGGGCCTTCATGTTGAACTTCGGAAGCGTGTGGGCCATGGGTTGGTGATGGCTCCACTTGAGTGGAGCTTTGTCCTTCTCCTTCGGCCAAAAGGGGTTCCTCAATGGGTAGGATAAAGCCAACACCCATTCTTCTTATGGCTTGGGGAGGAATTTCATCACCTACATCACAAGTGCCACTTTGCTCCACTTGGGAGCCGTTATTCTCATCAAACTCCACGTTACACGTCTCCTCAATAAGTCCCGTGGATTTATTGAGGACACGGTAAGCATGAGAGTTTGTACCATAGCCAACAAATATGCCCTCATAAGCTCTAGCCTCAAATTTATACAACCGAACACCTTTCTTGAGAATGAAACACTTACACCCGAATACCCGGAAGTACTTGAGGTTGGGCTTGTTACCGGTGAGTATCTCGTATGGAGTCTTGTTCAAGCCCTTGCGGAGGTAGAGCTGATTGGATGCATGACACGCGGTGTTGATGGCTTCGGCCCAAAAGTTGTACGGAGACTTGAACTCCGCCATCATGGTCCTTGCCGCATCCATCAACGTCCGGTTCTTCCTATCTGCAACACCATTTTGTTGAGGGGTGTAGGGTGCGGAATATTGATGCTTGATTCCCTCATCACTAAGAAACTCATCCAAGGTGTAGTTCTTGAACTTGGTGCCGTTGTCACTTCTTATTGTCAAGATCTTTGCATTGTGTTGACGTTGTGCTTCATTTGCAAAGTTAATGACGGTTTGTTGGGTCTCGCTCTTCCTCTTGAAGAAATACACCCACGTGTACCTTGAGTAGTCATCCACAATCACCAAGCAATACTTCCTACCTCTAAGGATATCGAAGAATGGAGGCCCAAAGAGATCCATGTGAAGGAGCTCCAAAGGCCTCTTTGAATAAATGATAGTCGTGGGAGGGTGAGCCTTCTCATGTAGCTTTTTCTTCGATACAAGCACTGCAAGCACGATCTTTAGCAAAACTAACATTCGTTAGTCCATGGACATGGTCCCCCTTGAGGAGACTTTGCAAAGATCTCATATTGACATGGGCTAAACGGCGATGCCAAAGACATCCCACATCAACTTTAGCCATTAGGCATGTCGCGGTCTTAGTGGGTCGCTCCGAAAAGTTAATCACATATAGACCGTTCTCGACATGCCCAACAAAAGCTACTTTAAGAGTCTTGCTCCACAAGAGGGCCACGGTATCGATATCAAAGAAAGTGGCAAAGCCCATGATTGCAAGTTGACGAATGGAAAGTAAATTGTATGCAAGGGACTCAACAAGCATGACCTTCTTGATCGTGAGATCATGAGAGATGACCACCTTGCCAAGTCCCAATACCTTAGAAGATGAGGCGTCACCCCACTCGACATTGGTGGGCATAGATGGTACCTTGTGCATGTCCACCACCAAGTCCTTGCTTCCGGTCATATGATTTGTAGCTCCGCTATCGAGCAACCATGATCCCCCACCGGAAGCAAACACCTACAAGAGATCAATGCTTGGTTTTAGGTACCCATTTTGTAATGGGTCCTTTGATGTTAGTAACAAGGGTTTTTGGAACCCAAATAGACCATTCAATGTATTCATGAGGAGAACCAACAAATTTGGCATAAACATGCCCATCACTAGCACGGCATAACACATAAGAAGGATTAAAATCGCCGGCTTTGTTGGGAGGGGTGACATTGCCCTTCTTGACATTGTTCTTCTTCTTCTCCTCGGAGGCACTCTCTCCCTCCTTCACAAAGGTTTGCTTGAGAGGAGGAGGTCGTTTGGTCTTGTCATTCTTCTTCTTGTTCTTGGAGTCGGGCACGTACCCAACCCCTTCCTTGGCCACAACTCCCTTTTGGTTGATCAAGAGATTGTTGAGGTTCTTCTTGCCTTGTATGCAAGTTGCAAGACCTCTCTCAAGTTGCCCCTTTAGCTTAGCGTTCTCCTCAACGAGATGCACATGCTCACAACATGGGTTAGTAGCATTTGCATTATCAATTAACATCATACAAGGGAAAGTGGCTTTTTCCTTGGTTAGTGTCGGTGTCAAAACTGGCGGATCTCGGGTAGTGGGTCCCGAACTGTGCGTCTAGGCCGGATGGTAACAGGAGGCAGGGAACACGATGTTTTACCCAGGTTTGGGCCCTCTTGATGGAGGTAAAACCCTACGTCCTGCTTGATTAATATTGATGATATGGGTAGTACAAGAGTAGATCTACCACGAGATCAAGGAGGCTAAACCCTAGAAGCTAGCCTATGGTATGATTGTTGTATATGGAGTTGATTGCCTACGGACTACAACCCTCCGGTTTATATAGACACCGGATAGGGTTAGGGTTACATAGAGTCGGTTACAATGGTAGGAGATCTTGAATATCCGCATCGCCAAGCTTGCCTTCCATGCCAAGGAAAGTCCCATCTGGACACGGGACGAAGTCTTCAATCTTGTATCTTCATAGTCCAGGAGTCCGGCTGGAAGTATAGTCCGGCTACCCGAACACCCCCTAGTCCAGGACTCCCTCAGTAGCCCCTGAACCAGGCTTCAATGACGACGAGTCCGGCGCGCAAATTGTCTTCGGCATTGCAAGGCGGGTTCCTCCTCCAAGTCCTTCATAGAAGATTGTAAACACCAAGAGTAGTGTCCGGCTCTGCAAAATAAGCTTCCACATATTGCCATAGAGAGAATAATATTAACACAAATCAAATCTGCTGACGTATTCCGCAGTGCATCATCACACTACAGCCAAGTCCTTTACTTGAATCGATTTCACTTTTCCACCTCAGCGTGTTTTGCGAGGCAGTTTCCTTGGTACGTCTTGTCAAAGCAGAGATCGTGTGCCCCCCTTTCATGGGATTCTCATCAATACGGACGTGGGTAACCCAATCGTGCCAGTTAGCATGTTTTCTCGATTAAAGGCGAGTCCCAAACGGTTACGGGGAGGGCTCCTGGTATTCAACCTCTTATAAATAGACCAGGGCCTTACTCCTTTTCTCCAATCCCAAAACGAGTTCGCCCGTCGCCTCGAGTTCCAACACCCTAGGCTCCAGATTCCGGGCACCTCAGACCTTCGACAATGTCCGGTTCCGACCTTCAAGGCCGATGGATGCCCTCCTTCGTCACGGAGGAGGACGTGCTAAAGTTGAGAGAGGCTAAGTTCTTGACCGCCGAAATTTCGCACAGGTTGCCTGCTCAAAGGCTGGCTATCCCCAGTCCCCAGCCCGGTGAGAGCGTAATGTTCATGTCTCACTTCCTTCAGGGGTTAGGCTTCCCGATGGATCCCTTTGTGAGGGGACTGCTGTTTTATTACGGGCTGGAATTTCACGACTTAGCTCCGGAGTCCATCCTCCATATCTCCTCGTTTATCGTTGTATGTGAAGCGTTCCTCCGTGTTACCCCTCACTTCGGATTATGGCTCAAGACTTTCAAAGTGGAGCCAAAGATGATCAAGGGACGGCACGCAGAGTGCAAAGGCGCTGTTATAAGCAAAAATGTTGATGCTCCATGGCCCGAGGGCTCTTTTCAAGAGGAGCTAGGCTTGTGGCAACGAGAGTGGTTTTATATCACCACTCCCTGGAGCACCAAGTGGGTGGCGCTTCCTGCCTTTCGCTTGGGTCCCCCACCACGGCTAGCGTCATGGGTTAACAGAGGGTTAGATTGGGGTTTGCCCAAAGACGTGCCCTTGTTACAGGGCCGCATTAAGGATCTCTTGGAAGGAGACCTCAGCCTGGTCAAGGTGACGCAGGTCATGCTGATTCGCCAAATATTGCCCGGCAAATGTCGCTCCCTTCGCCTGTGGGAGTTTAATCCAGAGGGACCGCGAGCTCACCAGAATTTCATGGGCGCAACGCCCGCGGAGATGTATAAACTGTTCTTCGGATCACGAGAGATGTGTCCGGATTTAACCGAGGATGCAGGCCTAAGCTGCAATCGCCCGGATACTCAAGTAAGCAACCTTGTGCCCGGACCTTATATCCGTATAATTGTCATAAACTTGCCCCTAAAAGAGCCGTCCTTTTAAACAGGAGTGGATAGCGAAGGCAAAGCTGATCAGGTGTCCGGCTCCCCTTCCCGAAACCAGGCCGGATCCCATGCTGGTCAGGATGCTGGAGATAATGCCTTTGGAGGGAAGCAAGGGGGAGGACAAGGAAACTATGGCCTCCTCGAAGGAGGCTGCTCCGAAGGGAGGAACCGACAATTCCTCTCCTAAGGGGAAGAAGAGAGCCGCCTCTGACGGCCCAGAAACCATGGCCTCGAAGCGGGGGGGGGGGGAATCCTCGTCAGAGGGTCCGACGCCGGGGAGTTCCTCGGCCGGACTACGCTCTCAAGGGGATCAGCCCTCCAGTGAGCCGTAAGTAGAGAAAGATTTTCCTTTTGAGGGATGAGGGAAATCCTTGATTTAGATCTAAGAAGATTAACTGAATTTTTACCTTGTAGCTCGGACCTCAGCCCTTCTCAGCAGAGCTCGTCTTCGGGGGATCTCCTTCCGGAGATGATGGAGAGCGGGACGCCTCCCCCTGCCGTGCCACCTAGCGAGGCGGGCGACCCTGAGGTGTCGTCGTGGAGGGTTTCTCCGAATCCGGTAGGGGCGGAAGATAGCTATGTGGCCCCCCGAGGTTCTCCGTGTCCGGCCTTCGAAAGAGGTCGTGGGACAAGTCCGGCACCGTCTGGTGCTCGGCTGGAGGAGCTAAAGATTCTGCTGGGGCGAGCTTCTATCTCGGAGGAGCACCGTGCATTGATGGGATCTCATCCGCAGAGAGCGGATTGCATGAGGCCGTCAAAAGTTTACTGACGGGTTTTGAGGTACATTAGATAATGTACACTTTTGTCAGTTGCGCATGAATAAGATGCGCCCTGTGTAGATAGTAGCCCCTGAGACTCTGCGCGTTGTCAAGAAATGACGGCACGCGGAGGATCATAATCCCAGGTCTAAGATGTCGCCTTTGAATGTAGGCGGCAGGGTGTCCGGAATCGAGCCGAACTGATGATTTTGTCGAACTAAAGTGGCAACTGGACGTGGCAGATGCCGACATCACGCTTGTGAACAAGCGGCTTGATGAGGCTCAAGGTATGTAATTCCCCGGGCGGCATCAGGTAAGCAGAGTTTTATGCCAGTGTCTTACGATGTGTATGCTTGACGCAGATGGTGCGACCGCCATGGAGAGTCTTAGGGCAGAACTTGCCCGAGCTAAAGAACAAGCCAGAGAAAGTGATGCGGCTGCCAAGAAAGCCCTTGAAGAGCTGAGAGCCGAACAGGCTGCTCATTGCCGAAGCAAGGAAGAGATGGCCGAGATGGCCGAAAAGTTAAAGAGTGCTGCAGACCGTTGCAGACTTCTTGAGAAAGAAGACCAGGCGAAACAGACGGACTTAGAGAAGGCCGTTGCCAATGCCAAGGACGCGCGTTCTGCGATGAGAGCTATGAAGGAGGAGCTGCGTCAGGCCGAACAGATTGCGGCTGGAAAGCCCTTTATGCTGCGAAGGAAATTTTGTGATCCGAAGTTTGCTCCATTGGACCGGATGTGGAGTGTGGAGGATACCTATCTGGATTTGGCAGCGAGTGCTGCTGATGCGACCGAACACTTTCGAGATCAGAAAGATCGCAAAGTGGAAAAGCTTTTCTGGTCGCAGTTTCACAACCCAGAGCATCCGCTGGCAGTGGACGATTGTTTGGCTCAATGGGCCGAACTGAATAGGTTGTCCGGACTCGCCATGAAGTACGTCATGGGTCATCTGTGGCCGGGAGATCGGAGCCGGAGAGTTATTTCAGCTTGGTGCAGCAATTCCTTGACGCGGTGCCGCGTATTAATGCAATGAAGAGGTCAGCATGCATAGAGGGCGCAAGGATGGCTCTTGCCCGTGTCAAGACATACTGGGCAGAGATGGAGACCACCATTGTTGCGTCCCGAGATTCGTACAAAAGCCGAGTACCCTCCGAGCACTATTTTCAGGAAGTCCTTGAAGGCGCTCGTGTAATAGAGACGCAGTGCTCGAAAGATGCTATGTTATGATAGCATATGTAATTATAAAGTAATATTTTGATAAACTGTAGTGGCCTTTTTATACTTGTGCCTTCAAGTATTGGGAACACCTCCTGTGCGTCCGTTTTAAGATATATATATATACAAAATCTGAAAGATGGCAGTCGTTGGCTTCAGCCCCCACGCACATAGTGCGGGGGTGCTCGCAGAAGACGCATTTTCACACTTAACCCAACGTCTTGGTCCTACAAAGGAGGTGATAGCGTAGCGGGCCAGGCAACCGGACTATAATGCTTTAACACTTTCACTTAGCCATAGGAGCTTGACAGTGAGACTATTTAGGTAGCCCCTTGGTGGCGACTGCGCTCGCCCGAGTTCGGGGCGCGTATGTGCCTGACCGGGAAGCGGCCCTTCGTTAAAGCGGAGGAATCCGATAGATTCCGATAGGTCATCGAGTGGCTGACCAGTCTCACGCTACATCATGACAGTCAGTTTTCGGCTTTCTCTACTGAGGTGCTCGCCCGGCCGAACCGGGGCACAATCGCAGTAGTTCTCTTGGTGCTACCTTAGCCGATAGAGCGGAACGTAAGGTAGCCGAACTCAGGAGCCGGGCAACCCAACATTTGACCAAAGACATGATTCGGAGCTGATGCATATAATGCCAAAACTCGCGACACCGAACACTCCCTAAGGTGTTCGGTCTTTATGAGTGCGGGCGAAACAACACTCTTTATTATTAAAAAAAGCCCCTAGTGTCCAGGTACGTGCAAAAATTCTGACGTGGCCACATGCCAAGACGCCAGCCTCCTCCTTGGTTATATCAGAAAGAAAAAACCAGGGGATGTGTAGCAACAAGAGACAGTAAAAAAGGTTTACGCAGGGTCTTAATCTAAAAAGAATCCTTTAGGACGGGTCCCTACTGCACGTCTGCGCATGTGTCTCCGTTGTGCCATATCCTGGACGGGCGCCGCACGACGTTCATCTGTAAAAGAGAGGAACTGAGTTGAAAACAGGTCGTGCCGAAAAAGTTTAAAATAAACAAAGTATAAAGTAAAATATATAAGATTGAGCTTTATTGTCTCTTATTGTATATGCGTGGAGCCCCTAGTGCGGGGGTATGTGGCCTCTAGGCCTGCATCAATGATGATTTTGCACCGAACTCATCTATCTGCGTTCATGGTCTTGAATGACCTATTTCGAAGTTTTTTGGCCGGTGAGGCCATTTTGCTGTGGGGCTGTCAAAGCGGCCGAACAGTCCTCCGCTTGGGGAGGCGCACTTTAGTGCTTCCCCTTCAAAGAGATGATGCCTCGTGGACCGGGCATCTTAAGCGTAAGAGATGCATAATGCGGTATTGCGTTAAAGCGAGCGAAAGCTTCGCGTCCCAGTAGTGCTTGATAGCGACTTGAGAACGGGACGATATGGAAGGTCAGTTTTTCGCGGTGGAAGTTATCGGTAGAGCTGAATATGACTTCGAGCCGGAGAAAACCCATACAATGGGTGTCCGGACCAGGTATTACCCCTTGAAAGGAGGTTTTGCTGCGGCGGATTCTTGCTGGGTTTATCCCCATGTGCTGGATTGTATCCTGATATATCAGGTTTAGTACATTGTCGCCATCCATAAGGACATTTGAAAACTGGAGTCCGCCAATTATTGGGTCGAGTATCAAGGCAGTCCAGCCTACATTCTTGATATTTCTAGAATAATCTAGCTGATCGAAGATGATCGGTTTTGACAACCAGTGGCAGGACCCTTTGGGGATGGGCCGTGTGGTGCGTACCTTTACAGGCGCCGCACGTTTTGTTATGTGAAGTGAGTTCACTGTTTTTACTTCTTGTGGGAAGTTCTTTTGTTTCCTGGTGCTCTGCTTTTGGGGTTCGTCCTCGTCTTCGCTTGGTGTGTCGAGCCCCTTGTGTTCGGCATTGAGTCTGCCGGATTGTTTGAAAACCCAACAATCTCTGTGGGTATGGTTAGCGGGCTTCTCGGGAGTACTGTGTATCTGACATATCATGTCCAGGATTTTATTTAGGTTGGATAGATCGTCCCTGTTATCCTGTGGGGGCGATTTTGCCTGATTTTGTCGTGAGCTTTGAATCCGGCATTGACTACCGTGCTCTTCGGACTTTTGTCCTTAGTCCCGCGACGGTCCTTGTTGCGTCGCGGTTTTCCGTTTCCATCCCTAATTTTGGATGTACTTGGGTCGCTGGGGCTGCACCTTGCCAACCAGCTGTCCTCCCCTACACAAAAGCGGGTCATGAGGCTTGTTAGTGCGGCCATTGTTCTTGGCTTTTCTTGGCCGAGGTGTCTGGCGAGCCATTCGTCTCGGACATTATGCCTGAAAGCTGCTAAGGCTTCGGCGTCCGGACATTCGACTATCTGATTCTTTTTAGTGAGGAATCTATTCCAGAACTGCCGAGTTGATTCTCCGGGTTGTTGAGTTATGTGACTAAGATCGTCTGCATCCGGAGGGCAGAAATAGGTCCCTTGAAAGTTTGCTCGGAAAGCATCCTCGAGCTCTTCCCAGCTTCCAATTGTGTTTTCGGGAAGGCTTTTAAGCCAATGCTGGGCTGGCCCTTTAAGCTTAAGGGGTAAATATTTTATGGTGTGGAGATCATCTCCTCTAGCCATGTGTATGTGGAGGATATAATCCTCGATCCAAACTCTAGGGTCTGTTGTTCCATCATATGCCTCTATGTTTACGGGTTTGAATCCCTCTGGAAATCCATAGTCCAGGACCTCATCGGTGAAACATAGGGGGTGTGCGGCGCCCCTGTATTTGGGTGTGCCGGATTCTGATGATGGCTTCATAGTGTTGCTTATGAGAGCTTGCTTTCTTGGCCCATAAATGGACCTGACTGGGCCATGATGTGAATCCTTAAGTGGGTCGCATGCCGATTTAGGTGCGGCGCCGCTTGCCACTTTATGGGGTCGTCTATCCGACCGTGTGGCTTTCTCATTTTTTGAATGCAATGGATCTAGGGCCTCTTCGTTGAATTCAGGCAGTACCTTTCTTTTCGGATAGCTTTTAGTGCGGCGACTGTCGCCGTATTTATCTGCGGTATTGATTACTTTGCTCCATCTAATCCGGAGTGCATCTTCCGCTGTTTTTAGCTTCCACTTCTGCTTTTTAGGCTGCGTGCAGTTGCAACGAGCCTCTCGTGGAGATTCTTCTGCTCCATTGGTTTATCCGGTGTGAGGTCGTCCGGAATGCCGTTTTCGCCGGAGGAGGGATGTTCGGTTTCTCTATCCGTGTTGCCCTGTTCAGACGGTTGCTCTAAGGCCTGCTCGTCGTCTACCGGCTCGTCCTGCTCTATGGCTGGGTTTTTGTCGAGGCGAGGCTTGGGTCGGCGTTTACGCCGACGCTTTGATTGCTTTTCGGGGGGTCGATCTCCTGTCCCATCCCCCTTTTCCTCGTTGTCGCTTCCTTTAGGGGTGTCCACCATGTACACATCATGAGATGAGGTGGCTGTCCAATGCCCTATGGGCATTGGTTCGTCGGTATCTCCTGCATCGTCATCCATGCTGTTGATGTCTCCGGAGTCGAAGTTGAGCACGTCGTTTAAATTGTCGACAGCGGCTACCAAGTGGGTGGTGGGTGGGCTTTGAATTTCTTCATCATTCGTATCCCATCCTCGCTGACCGTAGTTCGGCCAGGGTTCTCCTGATAAAGAGAGAGACTTGAGAGAGTTCAGGATATCGCCAAAAGGCGAGTGCTGAAAGATGTCTGCGGCGGTGAACTCCATTATCGGCGCCCAATCGGATTCGATCGGCAGGGGCGCGGGGGGTTCGGAGTTTGGAAAGGAGTTCGGATCCTCGGAGTCACGGATCATGCAGAGTGCGGGGCTAGCGTTCGGCTCGATCGCCTTTGAGATCGAAGCCCCCGAGGTGACGTCCAACCGCTCATCCTCGATTGGCGCAATAGGCTCCGAGTTAGGGGCCGGAACCGATGCGTGTGCGGCCTCCAGGACACCGTCCGGAGGCAGAGCTAGATCATGCCCCTCAAGATAGTGCGGCGCGCTTGGCCGTGGCTCGAACCCGTCGAAGATCAAGTCTTCGCGGATGTCAGCCGTGTAGTTTAAGCTTCCAAACCTGACTTGATGGCCAGGGGCGTAGCTTTCGATCTGCTCCAGGTGGCCGAGCGAATTGGCCCGCAGAGCGAAGCAGCCGAAGACGAAGATCTGTCCGGGGAGAAAAGTCTCACCCTGGACCGTATCGTTGTTGATGATCAAAGGATCCATCGGGCCTAAAGGCGACGACACAGAGGAACTCTCAATGAAAGCACCAATGTCGGTGTCAAAACTGGCGGATCTCGGGTAGTGGGTCCCGAACTGTGCGTCTAGGCCGGATGGTAACAGGAGGCAGGGAACACGATGTTTTACCCAGGTTCGGGCCCTCTTGATGGAGTTAAAACCCTACGTCATGCTTGATTAATATTGATGATATGGGTAGTACAAGAGTAGATCTACCACGAGATCAAGGAGGCTAAACCCTAGAAGCTAGCCTGTGGTATGATTGTTGTATATGGAGTTGATTGCCTACGGACTACAACCCTCCGGTTTATATAGACACCGGATAGGGTTAGGGTTACATAGAGTCGGTTACAATGGTAGGAGATCTTGAATATCCGCATCGCCAAGCTTGCCTTCCACGCCAAGGAAAGTCCCATCCGGACACGGGACGAAGTCTTCAATCTTGTATCTTCATAGTCCAGGAGTCCGGCTGGAGGTATAGTCCGGCTACTCGAACACCCCCTAATCCAGGACTCCCTCAGTTAGCTTTACTTGAAGTTGATCATGAGACTCTTTGAGGCTAGCATGAGCACCCTTCAGGACCTTGTGATCCTTGTCAAGTAGATCAAACTCCTCTTTGAGTCTAGCAAGATCAACCTCAAGTTCGGCCTTCTCGGAGTTTAGCACATGAGAAACTATGAGGACATGATCATAATCTTTCTTTAACTTAGCATGATCAACGTTGTGTGACTCCTCAAGAGCCAAATGAAGACCACGCTCTTCCTCAAGAGCATTGGAAAGATCCGAAATCTCATCGGCATAGTCACGACTATGCCCTTCCATCTTAGTGATGGTGTCTTCGTGAGCCTCGATCATGTCATTGGCTTCACCAAGTTGTTCCAAGGTAGCAACAAAGTGCTTCTTGGATTTTCCCTTGAGTTTGCCCATAAAGGCCTCAAACTCGTTAGCCTCCACATTAGCTCCCTCAAGTTCATTAATGCTATCTGTCGGAGAAGGATGATTAATGATGGTAGTTTTGATATTGGGGGTTACCTTGTTGGTGGCTTTAGCCATGAGGCACTTGGCGGTGATGCTCTCATTGGGTAAGTCGAAGAGAGACACCCGTCAAGTCGTCGCAATGGCAACGGAGGCCATGGCAACCGACTCATCATCTTCATCATTGTCATCATCCTCATTGTACTCTTCTTGTACAACCAATGCCTTGGGAGGAGTCTTCTTGGTGAAGTTGTTCTTGTTGGGGAACGACTTGGCCTTGTCCTTTCGGATGAGCTTGCCACCATTGTCTTCTCTCTTCTCATACGGGCATTCCGCAACAAAATGACTCACGTTGCCGCAATTGTAGCAAGTCCTTACACGTTGCTTGCCCCTCGTGCCACTCGAGTTGTTTTTGCTAAAGTTTGGCCTCGAGTTTTTCTTGCTCCAAAATTGCCTTGAAGCAAGTGCCATGTGTTCATGATATGCATACTTCGTATCTTCGGGGTTGCTCTCCTCTTCTTCCTCTTCTTCTTCTTCAACGGTGAGCTTGGCCTTCAATGCAAGGTTAGGCTTCTTTGCCCGTTGAGAACGGAGCACCGCATTGTCGGCGGTCTTGTCCAAAATGTTCATGGCCACAAACTCATCCAACACTTCGCTTGAGGTCAAAGTGTGGAAGTCCGGTCTTTGACGAATGATGGAGGACATGGCCTTGTGGTAGGGCATCATTGCCTTGAGTAATTTGCGCTTGATCCAATTGTCATCCATGTCCTTGCTCCCGTGATCTCGTAGTGAGACCGCGAGTTTGGTTACTCTCTGATAAAGCTCACGAGGTTCTTCATCTTCTTTCATAGCAAACTCATCGGCCTCATCTTGCACCACTTCATAGTTGGAGCATTGAATGCTTGCGCTTCCCCGGTAGAGAGAGACAACACAATGCCATGCATCTTTGTCCAAGGCGAAGGGACGAAGATGAGGTAGGTCTTCGGGTGGAATTGCATCTTGAATGATGAAGAGAGCACTCTCATTGAATTGATTATCCACGGCTTCTCGAGGAGTGAAGTTGCTTGGATCATGCGGATAAAAACCTTCTTCAATGATTCTCCAAAGGTTAGTGTTCACATGATTTAAATGACGTTTAAAGAGATAAACCCAAGAATCAAAGTCCTCATTTTTCACAATCTTAGGGGGGGGGACCGACATGATTCAAATGAGTAGAAGGAACTGGTCCACCATAAACAAGTGGTGGTTCCACATGAGCAAAGATGACGGTGCCATTTTTACCACTAGAAGATGGAGCCTTTTCACTACTAGCTTCCCCCTTGTCGGGGATAACATCCGTCACCTTGTTGGTGGGATCACCCACTTTCAACAGTGCGGTGGAAAGTTTAAGCCCCTCAAGAAATTTAGTAAACATGCTTTCAACCTCGGTCATCATGGAGGTCTTCAATGTCTCTAAGACCACATTGAATTCCTCACGGAGATCGAGGTTCCCTCATCGCCCGTGGACGAGATCGGATTCACACCGGAGTGTTCCTCCACACTGTCTGCAGTATCAACCATACTCTTTGGATGGTAAAGTCCTTAATAAAGAGACGAGGCTCTGATACCAATTGAAAGGATCGATATGATTGACTAGAGGGGGGTGAATAGGCAACTGCCAATTTTTAACTTTTCTTTATCAAATTAAACTTTGCATCAAAGTAGGTTGTCTAGATGTGCAACTAGGTGAGCAACCTATATGATGCAATACCAACAAGCAAACAAGCAAGCAAGAGAAGTAACACTAAAGAGCTTACACAAGTAAAGGTAAGAGATAACCAAGAGTGGATCCGGTGAAGACGAGGATGTGTTACCGAAGTTCCTTCCCTTTGAGGGGAAGTACGTCTCCGTTGGAGCGGTGTGGAGGCACGATGCTCCCCAAGAAGCCACTAGGGCCACTGTATTCTCCTCACGCCCTCACACAATGCGAGATGCCATGATTCCACTATTGGTGCCCTTGAAGGCGGCGACCGAACCTTTACAAACAAGGTTGGGGCAATCTCCACAACTTAATCGGAGACTCACAACAAAACCACGAAGCTTCACCACAATGTACTATGGCTCCGTGGTGACCTCAACCGTCTAGGGTGCTCAAACACCCAAGAGTAACAAGATCCGCTAGGGATGAGTGGGGGAATCGAAAATCCCTTGGTGGAAGTGTAGATCGGGGCCTTCTCAACCACTCCCGAGAAAATCAACAAGTTTGATTGGCTAGAGAGATAGATCGGGCGAAAATGGAGCTTGGAGCATTTAATGGAGCTTGGGGGAGTAAGAGGTGGGTCAAAGGGAAGGAGACCCCCTTTTATAGTGGGGGCAATAATCCAACCGTTACCCCTCACCAACCAGCCCCGCACAGGGCGGTACTACCGCTAAGAGGGGGCGGTACTACCGCTAGGTCAGCGGTACTACCGCACCAGCCAGCGGCACTGCCGCGCAGAGGAGACTAGTAGGAAAATGGACCCAATGCGGTACTACCGTGGTGGTAGGGGCGGTACTACCGCTCCTGGAACGATACTACCGCATCTACAACCGCAACTAGTGCCGCAAAACCCGACACGAGAAAAAGACCCCTCGAATCGAGGCGGTAGGAGCCAGACTGCCCAGCGGTACTACGGCAGCGGGGTCACGGGCGGTACTACCGCTGAGGAGCGGTACTGCCGCTTGTGACCCTTCGGCCGTACTACCGCTTGTAGTGCGGTACTACCGCTGGGACACAGAAGAGAGAGAGAGAGAGAGAATCTCTCCAAAGAGGCTGAGGACGAGGCGGTGGTGCCAGGCACCCCAACGGTACTACTGCTGTGGAGACACGGGCAGTACTACCACTGTGGAGCGGTACTGCCGCTTGTGGCTCCTCAGCAGTACTACCGCTGGGTGGCGCGGTACTACCGCAGGGACCCAGACAAGACAAGGAAGAGAGGAGAGATCTCTTCAATGGAATGGAAAAGCTCGGAGGGTGAGAAGCTGATGTGTACGTGTTGATTCCACCCATGCAATACCTCAGTGGACCCCCTGTTGATAGTACGGTGCCCTCTATGCAACTAGTCCACCAAGAGAGAAATGAAAGAGCTACACCGTCTTGAAAGACACTCCAAGGGGAAGAAAACGTCTCGTGCTAGGGGAGAATCTGTGAACTATTCAAAGCACAAGATTAGTCCGCAAACATGTTGTTATCAATCACCAAAACTACCTTGAGAGAGATATGCCGTAACAATTAGGGTTTTGGTTGATTTGTATCTTAAGGTGTTATTCTAGTACGAACTCTAGGGCTATTTGTGACACTTATAGGAATAGCCCAACGGATTGATTGGAAAGAATAACTTTGAGGTAGTTTCGTACCCTACCATAATCTCTTCGTTCATTCTCCGTTATTAGTGACTTGGGAGTGACTCTTTGTTGCATGTTGAGGGATAGTTATGTGATCCAATTATGTTATTATTGTTGAGGGAACTTACACTAGCGAAAGTATGAACCCTAGGCCTTATTTCCTAGCATTGCAATACCGTTTACGTTCACTTTCACCACTAGTTACCTTGCTGTTTTTATATTTTCAGATTACAAATACCTTTATCTACTATCCATATACCACTTGTATCACCATCTCTTTGCCGAACTAGTGCGCCTATACAATTTACCATTGTATTGGGTGTGTTGGGGACACAAGAGACTCTTTGTTATTTGGTTGCAGGGTTGCTTGAGAGAGACCATCTTCATCCTACGCCTCCTACGGATTGATAAACCTTAGGTCATCCACTTGAGGGAAATTTGCTACTGTCCTACAAACCTCTGCACTTGGAGGCCCAACAAAGTCTACAAGAAGAAGGTTGTGTAGTAGACATCAGTCATCCTCACAAGCATTGCAGAATTTCCTTGTCGACGAACTAAGTTCGGATAAATCCATGGATTCTGCAAGCCAAACAAACATCTATCGTTCCTTCACAACTCTCAGGTTTTGCGTTACTCCTATAAAATCATTGGTGGGGAAGGTCGTACTCTCTTCCAGGGTTTTTCCTTCAGCAAGAGCGTGCTTGCTTCTTGGCAGGTCCTGGGGCCTGTGGGTTATGGCCCATCTCATCACTTGTAACCTTGAACTCATCCTCTGGGCAACTTATCATTATTCCAACATCCAACTTCCAGCTTCCTACCATACTTAAAATCCATCCAATTGTATTGTCTCCCTTCCTTCTATTGGCACCAAACTAGGACATGATTATTCATATTCATTATGGAGTTTCCATTGATCCATAATACCAACATCATACCTCCTTTATATCCAACAGTAATTCATTTCTTCATCCTCGTGGGTTTTCCCACATACTGAGATAAAAACTTATAATTATGAAGTCATACTCCACTTCCTGGAAAATCATTATCCTTTCCAGGGTCAAGCGTCCTTACAGGGGAATATTGGTCATCTCTGCATGGCACTTCTTCAACTGGGAAACGTGAAACACATCATGAACTCCTGACAATCCTTCGGGTGACTCCAACTTGTTGGCCACTTCTCCCATACGCTCCAAAACTCGGTATGGTCCTACAAATCTCGGGGCTAACTTTCCCTTAACTCCAATTCGTTTAACTCCTCGCAGAGGGGACTCACGAAGACATGCTCTATCTCCAATTTCATAGACTACCTCCTTGCGTTTTTTTAGTCTGCATAACTCTTCTGCCTGGACTAAGCTACCTTCAGTCTATCTCGAATCAACTTAACATTCTCTTTTGACTCCTTGATCACATTTGGTCCAAACAACTGACAGTCTCCAACTTCATCCCACATATCGAGACAAAACTCGTACTCATTTTGTCCAAAATCCACTCAGTGGAGTATCCTTATCTTTTCCAGGGGTCAAGGGTTCTTACAGGGTACTACCACCCTTAAAATGCACAAATCTTCCATAGACCATATTTCTCATATCCTCAGAAATGGTCAAAATCCTTCTTCATAGAGTAACAACTCATAAAATCCATATCAGTACCAACGATGCTAACTTTATTCACTCTCAATTGATTACAATCTCTCGCTTTTCCATTACATGTCTCAAATCAACACCTCAATATAAAAGAAAATGTTCTCACTTCTACTACTCCATTTCTTCTGTTGCAAACTCAACTATCTAGCACAAGTTTCCTTCTCCTTGAGGCATTCTCTGGCAAAGTGCCCTGCTCAACATATTACTTCTGACAAGTATCGAGGTTTCCTTTTTGGGCAACTGTTGAGGTAGTGCCCTGACTCCTTGCACCTGTAACAGGTGATATGACTCAGGTCCCTCCTGGGCTCCAATCAGTTTCTCTTCCTGGACTTTTCCATTCCAATCAGGGCTTCTATTTCCTTTGGGTCATATTCTACTTCCTTTGTCAGGAATTCTACTAGATCCCCATTCATATAATTTTGGGAGATGCGTCCTTCTTCTCCACATGAATAGCAAGACTTAGTGCAGGGTTTACTCGGGTCTTCTTTAGGTGTGTCCTCCATCTCTTCCTTCATCACAACTTCTTCTAAAATTTCCATGAGGGCTCCTTTCATTACTTCTTTCTTCTGCTGGATGGTTCGTTGTACCATGGGGTAAATGTGACACTGAGCAGGATAGTGGGTAGTCCCTTCACACAAGAAACAAGTAATCTACCTAGTTGGGCATTCTTCAACTGAGTGACTTCCTTCACAATTAGGGCATTCATCCTTGTGTTCTTTATGGGTGTGTCCTATTTCTCCACAAATCTTGCATGCACAAGGTTTCTCCATATCCTTTCCATAAGGCTTCAACTTCTCGGACACAAACCGAGACTTTGGTAAAGTCAATTTAAATTCTTTCCAAGTGGTTACTCCTTGCCATCCATTGATGGTTTGGTACATCCTGCACCAAGTAGCAGCACCTCTTTCAAAGCACTGAAGAGCATGCTGGGTCATATCCTTTCCAACTATAGGGTTAATCTTCATGTGATCCTCCATGTTCTGAATCCATCAGTGTGTCTCCAACTGACTCATCGGTCCAGAAAATACAAGCTCATCTCCATTCATCCTCTATTGGGTCCAAGGGTTTGGGGTGAGATAAGAGAGATAGCGAGGGATACACACAATGCAAACAATAGTTTTGAAAAGACAGATTTTTTTATTGTGGTTGTCAGAAAACATCAAACAAATGACAGCTCACTATTGTCGCATCTAACGTAGGTATATGACAGGGGTTTGGTATTCTAAAGGTCAATAAATCTTCAAGGTCGTCTAACTCTTCAAGTCTTGTTCATGCCTCTAATGGCTTCTTCCGATCATGCTTGTCTTTCTCAAGTCCTTTTGCTAGCTCATCTCTGTTGTAGCAAAGTCTCTCGTGACATCCTTGAATATTCTGGAGCTGCAATCCAAACTTCTGGGTTTCAACATCCTTGGCATGAGCCATGGTCATACTATCCTTTAGTTCCTGACAAATCTCCGGTATCTCGAGGTTGTAGCTCCTCCAACTTGGCTACTTTAAGATTTTGGTTCCTGAGTTCTTCACGAAATGCTTCCTTGTCTAATACGGCTTCATGGAGCTCCACCTTAAACTTCTTTGATGTACTACTCCAGATCCTGGTGATACACCGGCTAAGGTTAAAACTTCATCTTACTGATAGGTGCTCCATCAGCCTTCTTCCATCAAATCCATTCTGAAGAAATGTATCCTTAACTCAGCACGGTGACAATAGCATCAGCGGGCGATGACATCACGGATAACCGTGTTTCTGCCATTGATATTGCCAGGAGCTATCTTCCATAGTTGATATCTCCTGCCTTAGGTTTTTTTTGTCAAAACTTTGAGTTCTCATGCTCCATGTTCCGGTCTTTCTCCGATACACCTTGATCTTGGGGATTGACAACTTCATTAGTCTGCCAAGTTCCATAAGGGTAGCTTTCCTAGGTCATACAAATCTGGAAATTCTACAAAGCCTTCAAATTCTCCTAGTCTTCGGAGTCTTCAACCGTTGTAGTTTCCATTATTCAGATGCACGGTAAAATCTTCTTCATTCCATAGTGGTCGTGGTTGATATCTTGTACTTCTTGGAGTGGTCTCATCCGTCGAATCTTTGAGTGGTCAAAAGGGGAAAGGGGTATAGTCTCACTAAAACGGAATTTTTGAATAAGCTCAGAAGAGAAGAGAGGTAAAAGATCTTTTGAAAATGAAGTTGTAGAGAAAATCTTTCCTATGGGCTTGCCAATTTCTAGGGTCACGTCCTACAGTCAACATGTGCTCTGATACCATCTTGTAGCGACCCGACCTCAGACAGTCAAGTCTCTGTGCTTAAGTGTCATCCCTGGATCGGTATGCTGACACACACAGTACTCGAGGATTTATAACAGAGGTAAATCACATGTATAAAGTAACATAAAATACTATTACCTCAATCCAAATAGTGGAAGTAACAAGGTTGTGGATTCCCATCAACACCAACGGCAAAGTTGAGTGTAGAAATCGTAACCCTAATGTATCGCTTACTCGTCGTAAGATTCCTACAACATGAGACGCTGCAGCCACAAAGGGTCAATACATTGAATGTACTGGCAAATTCACACCATCGAGAATGATGAACAATGGCTATCACTACATGCATATTTGGCTGGTGGAAAAGCTCTATGGTTATAAGGTTTTTGCGAAAAGCCAATTTTCCCTACTGCAAAGGAATATATTTTATTTAACTATCATGGTAGTTGTTAAACATTGAGAGTGTAGACACCCTCTCAATCCCAATTAAGCATCATCATTAAAACCCACCAAAATTATTTAAAGACACATGATGAGATTCACATGATAATCCAAGTACTAGATACTCAAGATGTCCATAACCGGGGACACGGCTAATCATGATTAGTTTATACACTTTGCAAAGGTTTGCGCACTTTTCCCCACAAGACTCGATCTCCTCCGTTGGGATTCTCGCACTACATGGTGTTTGAGAAACGGATGACCGAGACATAGTCTTTCAGAAGCGCTAGCACCTTACGATCGGGTAGACCGTTACACCTACTTTCCCCTACATCTGCTAGTCTACCACTATAAGAGTTCGCACGACTTAATCAACTATGCTAGAGCCCATAGTAGCTTGTGGCTGCACACGGAAGTTTCTAGTATGGATAATCTCATGATCCCTTTGAGCCTGGGTGGCAGTCCATAAAGAAAAACAGGCAATCGCTGGAATACCCAGGTGCCTAAACAGGCAATCGCTGGAATACCCAGGTGCCTCAATCCACCCAGATGTGTGTTAAAGTTGCCACCTTAAGTAAACCATTAATTAACAATCTCACATCTGTCATGAATACTCTCAAACCCAATCCACGTCTACGAGCATAGCATGGCAATGTAAGCATAACATAAAAGTAACTCCCAAGGTTTGAATGCAGGGCAATAGGTTCCTACCTCCTCAACTACTTCCCAATACCCACATGTTATCAATCCTACTCATGCAATGTTTGAGGGTTGAAACTAATGCATAAAAACTGGGTGTGAAAGGAATATGATCAAAGTGTAAACTTGCCTACAATGTTGATGAAGATGATGCGCACTCAAAACTCTTGATAGTTCTACTCGTCACACTCCGGTCAATCTATCTTAAGCAATCAATGGTAACCACACATAAGCAATCACTCAAAAGATCGGAAAGAACGAGGAAGACAATTCGGAAAACATCAAAACCAAGCAATTAACTCTTGCAACATAAAACAATTTCTAACAGTACCAAAATTATGTGAATTTGGCCTTATCAGAAATTTTAGGTCAAGAGCTTCGATTTGCAAAAAGAATCAACTCAAACGGAGTTACGAAACTCAAGTTACGATCAAATGAAGTTTGAATACAAATCTGGTCTAATTCAAATTTTTAAACTTTCAAAAACATGTTTAAGTTGTTTTACTGGATAGAGGAGATCATAATGAAGAAGTGGGCGTTGGTTTCATCTAATTTGGATGAACGAGTAAAAAGATGCGGTCGTTTGAAAACCAGGGGCCAATCTATAAAATAAAACCTAGCGAACAGGTCCCTGGCAGAAAACTAAAATAAAAGAAAAAGACTAAATAGTGAACGTTCGCTAAACAGATATAACCTAATGAACGAGTTCACTGAAAGACCTAAACGAACGAACAATCTCTAAGTATCTAACCTAAATAAATAAACTGGATCTAAGAAAACCGAAACTAAAAAAAATAAAACCGTCCAAACCGGGGCGGTTCTTTTACCGGTTCACGGCGGCAGGTCGGCGGTTAATTGGGGCGGCGGTTCCGGCGACGAGATGCGGCAGCGGCGGCGGCACTGCGAGGCGGCGGAGCTTGCAGCGGCGGCGGCGGCGTCAGCGGCGCGGCAACGCGGGCGAGATGTGAGGCGAGGCGAGGTGGCTCTGGCGCGGTGGCTCGGCTTCGGGCGCGGGGGAAGGCGCGGGTGGCGGCGCAGGCAAGCGGTGGTGGTGGTGCAGCGGCAAGGCGGCGGCATAGTTCCGGCGAGCGGCAAAGTGCGGCGGTGGCGCGAGACGCGAGGGAGAGAGAGAGGGCGGCGGGCGCGGCCTTATAGGTGGGAGGAGGCGGCGGTGGCATGGAGAAGGGGCAAAGCGAGGCGGCGGCGAAGTCCTGGTGCAGGACGGCGGCAGTGTCGTCGTGCGAGTGCGGGAGTCCGCCCGAGCTCGGGGACGAGCGGGGTGCGGCGCTGGGCTGGGAATAAAACAAAAAAATCACAGATAACAAAAAAACAGAATAAAACAAATATGTTATATAGGCATATAATATATCAAAATTTTCACAAAAAGATTGTCTACAACGTGAACATTTTTCTAGAGTCAAATAAAATTCATACAAATTCCGATAAAGCAAAGAGTGCTACTAGTCTATTAAAATCCAATAAAAATCATTTTAAAAATACCAAAATGATTTCAAATTTAATTTTTCTCCAATTTTCTAATGTAGGGAATCATGTTACCCTATTTTCCATATATTTTATTTTTGGAGAAAAATAATTTGAATAAAACTCAAACAATTCCAAATTGAAAATAATTTCAAAAGGACTTTGAATTTGATCCTTGAAACTCCCAACTCATATTTCATAATTTGAAGAAGTCATTTTATCTCCTCTCGTGAAAATCATTGAGTTTCTTAAAGTTTCTGAATTTGAAATATTTCCAAATAAAATTCAAATCTTTTCAAAACCCTTTTCATTTATTTAAATGGAAGAAGTCATGTTATCTTCTCTCGAGGGTTTTGTATTTGAGAAGAATTTGAATTCACGGATATCAAAATGCAAAAGGTGAAAGTTTGGGAAATTCCTTTTATTCCCTCTCATTTAACTTTCAAAAAGTTTCGAATTTCACTCAATCAATCACACAACAATCAAACAATCAATCAATCTATCTATTTATTATAACATTCCAAAATTTAGAATTTTGGGATGTTACACATCTCCATAGCTCATTGATTAGCCTCGTTGATGTGAGACTTTCTCCCTTTTTTGTCTTCTCCACATAACCCCCATCATTATATTCTATTCCACCCATAGTGCTATATCCATGGCTCACGCTCATGTATTGCATGAAGGTTGAAAAAGTTTGAGATTACTAAAGTATGAAACAATTGCTTGGCTTGTCATCGGGGTTCTACATGATGAGAGCATTCTTGTGTGACGAAAATGGAGCATGACTAAACTACATGATTTTGTAGGGATGAGCTTTATTTGGCCATGTTATTTTGAGAGGACATAATTGCTTAGTTAGTATGCTTGAAGTATTATTATTTTTATGTCAATATTGAACTTTTATCTTGAATCTTTAGGATCTGAATATTCATACCACAATTAAGAAGAATTACATTGAAAATATGCCAAGTAGCATTCCACATCAAAATTTCTGTTTTTATCATTTACCTACTCGAGGACGAGCAGGAATTAAGCTTGGGGATGCTTGATACGTCTCCAATGTATCTATAATTTTTTATTATTCCATGCTATATTATATTATGTTTTGGACATTATTGGTCTTTATTATACACTTTTATATTATTTTTGGGACTAACCTATTAACCAGAGGCCCAGCACAGAATTGCTGTTTTTTGCCTATTTCAGAGTTTCGCAGAAAAAGAATATCAAACGGAGTCCAAACGGAATGAAACCTTCGGGAACGTGATTTTCGGAACGAACGTGATCCAGAGGACTTGGACCCTACGTCAAGACATCAACCAGGAGGCCACGAGGTAGGGGCGCGCCTATCCCCCCTGGGCGCGCCCTCCACCCTCGTGGGCCCCCTGTTGCTCCACCGATGTACTCCTTCCTCCTATATATACCTACGTACCCCCAAACTACTAGATACGGAGCCAAAACCCTAATTCCACCGCCGTAACTTTCTGTATCCACGAGATCCCATCTTGGGGCCTTTTCCGGAGCTCCGCCGGAGGGGGCATCGATCATGAAGGGCTTCTACATCAACACCATAGCCCCTCCGATGAAGTGTGGGTAGTTTACCTCAGACCTTCGGGTCCATAGTTATTAGCTAGATGGCTTCTTCTCTCTTTTTGGATCTCAATACAAAGTTCTCCCCCTCTCTTGTGGAGATCTATTCAATGTAATCTTCTTTTGCGGTGTGTTTGTTGAGACCGATGAATTGTGGGTTTATGATCAAGTTTATCTATGAACAATATTTGAATCTTCTCTGAATTCTTTTATGTATGATTGGTTATCTTTGCAAGTCTCTTCGAATTATCAGTTTGGTTTGGCCTACTAGATTGATCTTTCTTGCAATGGGAGAAGTGCTTAGCTTTGGGTTCAATCTTGCGGTGTTCTTTCCCAGTGATAGTAGGGGCAGCAAGGCACGTATTGTATTGTTGCCATTGAGGATAACAAGATGGGGTTTATATCATATTGCATGAGTTTATCCCTCTACATCATGCCATCTTGCTTAAAGCGTTACTCTGTTCTCTTGAACTTAATACTCTAGATGTATGCTGGATAGCGGTCGATGTGTGGAGTTATAGTAGTAGATGGGGGCAGGAGTCGGTCTACTTGTCTTGGACGTGATACCTATATACATGATCATACCTAGATATTCTCATAACTATGCTCAATTTTGTCAATTGCTCAACAGTAATTTGTTTACCCACCGTGAATACTTATGCTCTTGAGAGAAGCCACTAGTGAAACCTATGGCCCTCGGGTCTATTTTCCATCATATTAATCTTCCAATACTTAGTTATTTTTATTGCCTTTTATTTTACTTTGCATATTTATCATAAAAAATACCAAAAATATTATCTTATCATATCTATCAGATCTCACTCTCATAAGTGACTATGTAGGGATTGACAAACCCTTATCGCGTTGGTTGCGAGGATTTATTTGTTTGTGTAGGTGCGAGGGGCTCATGTGTGGCCTCCTACTGGATTGATACCTTGGTTCTCAAAAACTAAGGGAAATACTTACGCTACTTTGCTGCATCACCCTTTCGTCTTCAAGGGAAAACCAATGCAGTGCTCAAGAGGTAGCAGCCGTGTTCAAGCTGCTTCCAGTGGATTGTTGTGGTTGTTGGCCCTCAGCCTCTTAAAATGTGCTAGTTGTTATTATATATGTTAAGTATGTAGATATGGACCATATGGTTGTCAAAACCGTGTTACGAATATCCTCCTTTTGTCGAATAGTGTAACCATTATATATATGTTACTCAAACTCTGTTACCCAAGTTCATAAATTTTCATGGAAAGTATTAGTATCGTACAGAGTTCATTGAGTTTAAGCATGTGCCCGATGTCCAAAAGGCATTTGCATATTAACTATCCATATTGCAAATTCACACACATGTTAGCATAAGGAAACATATGTGTAACATACTAATCATCGCACACGAGTACTCACAGACGCATCATGTGCGATACTCCTAGCCACCGCAAGCAACTAATTTGCATTTTTCAAAGATTTTTGTACACACATAAACGCACACGAACTAACTGTATTGACCGTCTGTGTTGTAATTTCTCATCGCAAACAGTCCATCTGAGTCGGCTGTTTGCCACGTATCACACACATCTTGTTTACACGACTTGTTTGTGTTCTTTTGGCTCATCACAAACAGTTCATCCATGTGAAATGTATGCCACATATCACACACATCTTGTTAAGTTGAATTGTTTATGTTGTGTTCCCTAATCGAAAACAGTTCGTCCGAGTGAACCATATGTCGTATATCGCACACACATTGATATGGCCGCTTGTTTTTGTTGTTCTACCTCATCGCAAACAGTTCGAATGGATTAACCATGTGTCCTGCATCGCACACACATTGATATGGCTACTCGTTTCGGTTGTTCTGCCTCATCGCAAACAGTTGGAATGGATTAACCATGTGCCCTGCATCACACACGCAACTAAAATTTGAACCGTGTTTGATGGCTCCGCCATCACAAACATTTTGCACCTTTTTGACGGGTTTTTTACACCACCGTTTGAGATTATTGCATCGCACACAGTTTCGGCAAAGGAGTCTCTGATCATAGTGTCGCGTTAGCAGTATCCTGCAGTAGTGCAAGCATCTAAGCTTGGGGATGCGCCGGAAGGGATCCCATCTTTCTTCTTCAACAACTATCGGTATGCCTTTATTTTTGTTTTGTTCACATAATATGCGTCTTTGTGTTTATTTTTCCCTTTTCTTTTATGCACCATGCTTGTTGGGGATGATGGTTCTTTGTTGATTTATAAAATTCTTCATCGCTTAACTTAAACCTTTTGAGTATAGCTTTATAGAATGCTCTTTGTGCTTTACTTAAATCTTTTGAGTATGGCTTTTATAAAATGCTCTGTATGCTTCACTTATATATTTTGAGCTTGGATATTGCTCTATCTATATTCACTGTAGAACGCTCTATGAACTTCACTTATATCTTTTAGAGTATGAATAAAATTATCATCGATTTGGAAGAGTATCATTAAAATGTCAATGCTTAGCTAAAAAGCTTTAAACAAAAATTCTTGTGTGGGGACAACCTGATATTTATCCTTGTTGTTTTTGTGTGTTCACATGATTATTCTAATGTAGTAATCATGTTTTATAGCTTTTGTTTCAATAAAGTGCCAAGTAAGACCTTTGGGATAGTGCAAATGCTTGTTGATTTGATTCTGTGCAAAAAGAGAAACTTTTGCGCTTAGTATTTAATTTTAATTTTTTTACTGGAGCATATAAAAATTCTGAAATTTTTACAAACTGTTGGGTTATAATTTTTTAGGATGTCCTAATGTTTCATAATTTTTGGAGTTATAGAAGTATGGTTCTAGTTCAGATAATTACGAGTTGTTCTGTTTTTGACATAATCTGTTTTGTTTGCATAGTTTGCTTGTTTTAGCATTTCCATACCTTATATTGAGTGATATAAATTGTGGAAATGATAGAGTATAGTAGGCATTATGTGAGAACAATTTTGGATCTTGTCTTGACTGTACCAAAGAGAATGATTTATTTATTATCATACTAACCTATCTTACGAGTTCTGTTAAGTTTTGTGTGATTGAAGTTTTCAAGTTTTGGTGAGACATCTATATGAGGAGAATAAGGAGTTGCGAGACCCTAAGATTGGGGATGCCCAAGGCACCCCAATATAATATTCAAGGAGTACTCAAGCGTCCAAGCTTGGGGATGCCCCGGAAGGCATCCCCTCTTTCGTCTTCAACATTATCGGTAACCTCACTTGGAGCTATATTTTTATTCGTCACATGATATGTGTTTTTCTTGGAACGTTGTTTTATTTTATTAGGATCTGCTTGTTGTTATTTAGAATAATGTTTTGTATCTTTTATTTCAATAAAAGTGGCAAGTATAGCCTTTACCATGCTCAATTTGCAAGACTATATGTTGCTGTTTGAAAACAGAAAGTTTTATATTATTGTATGAATTCTTCAAAAAAGTTAGAACGCTATAAAATCTTGAGAATTTACGTTTGAATGCAAATGCACAATCGATTAGGATCATGGATCACTCTTTCATGTCACATACATCTTGGTGGAGCGCACAAAATGATATGAGTGAAATAACATGCATGCATCACCAAAGACATAAGTGAATGATCATACACACATAATTGTAGGTATAAGCATTAAGCACACATTAAGAAAAGTTTGATCAACCTTACAACCAAACCCTAGTACCTCACAAGCATCAAACAACCAAGTAGCACGGATCAAACGAACAAGGTAGCAAAAACTTAATAAAACCAAAGAGCAAAAGCGAGACTCTCTCTCTCAAAGCCTAATGTTATATACAATTTCTCCCCCTTTGGCAACAAGTACCAAAAATCTTGAAAAGGTATAGAGCTATGCGTCTCTCTAGGCACGATCCTCTGGAGATCCTAAAGGGGTCTTCTGGCCTGTGGCTCCGGTGTGCGTAGATGGCATGGAGAGAAGTGCATCTACAAATGCCTCTGAAGATGTCTGCTGGACTGGGGGAGTAGACACTGGAGGTGGCACTGGAGTAGTAGCGGCAGGTACAGAGTGAGTAGGCCTCGTGTCTACAACTGGCACAACTGAAGATCTGGGAGCCCTGGGTACAGCCTGGAGCCTCTGAGTGGTAGGTCACTCATCTCCACTATCCTCGGCAGCAATCCTGCTTGCCTCAACATCTGCCTGTAGCTTTTCCACAACTGTTTGTACCTCGATGATCTTCACATCAAGATCATGAATCTTTGTCTTGACAACCCGCTCTACACTCTCCTGGTTCTTGGAGATGTTGTCCAGACTCCTCTTAATCCTCAGGGTGGCCTCTAGCAGATATGTCATCTGATCATTCTTTGACTTGAGGTTTGCAATGGATGCATTGGGAGTTGCGGCTTACCGAGCTGCTTTAGCTGCTGCTGCCTGGGCCTCCCCTTGAACCTCAACAGATGTGGGGTGTGAGGGATACATCACCACCACATTATCCTCGAACTCTAGCTAAAGAGGGAGGTGCTCATGATCTAGTAGATATGTGTCTATACCAACTTTGGAGTTGATAAGCATCTGAATGTGTGAGGCATATCCACAAGACCTCTTCTGGTCAGCAGTTGTCCTCTTGACCGTCTCTACAATCAAACTCATAACATTTAACTTCTTAGGTGGGGAGTCAAACAAGTGAAGCGAATTGTTGGAGTGGCCATGTATCATCTTGTCATCTCCAGACTTGGGCAAAAGGGTATGCCTCAAGATAGTGTTGGTTGTGGCCAACCCTGCTAGCAAATGCTTGACTGACCCAAGCTTGTGTGTACCAAGATCTTTCTTGGGAATTTCCTTGTACATATTTTCATTGAGTTGTGGTCCATCCTGGGCTTCCCATAAATATCAACATCATCTTCATCTTCCTTAGGGGCATTAATAAGAGCAGCCCATTCAGAGATTGATGACTGGTACTTGGAACCCTTAGTCATCCATGCAATCCTCCCATCTAGATAGAAGTGTGTTGTGGAGTAGAATTGCATGATCAACTCATCATTCCACTTAGTGAGCTTCTGGCCAACAAATTTGTTAACACCTGCAAGCGTAAAACTCTCATGAACGCGAGGGAAATAATCTTCATTGGCATCAATGTATTTCTAGTCCACCCACTTCATGTCACTGACAATGGGCTTGTTGTCAAGCAAAACTATCTCATAGAAATCTTGTTGTTCTCTGGTGTGGAAACAGTAGTCATAAGCAGTCCTTCTCCTGACTGAATAGGGATCCAGTTTCCTCCACTCTCGTAGACCCTTGTCCTTCCCGGGCACCATGTTTTCTGCAACAGGGTGTGCATTGTCTATTGGGAAACGTAGCATGCAATTTCAAAAAAATATACGCTCACGCAAGATCTATCTACGCTCATACTCAGAGTGACAAATCCTAATCTCGATCTATGCCAACCCAACAAACACCTTCGGAGATACCTGTAGAGCATCTTTATAATAACCAAGTTACGTTGTCACGTTTGATAGCACACAAGGTATTCCTATAGTATCCGGAAGTTGCATAATCTCATAGTCGAAGGTATATGTATTTGACATGAAGAAAGCAATAGCAATAAAACTGAACGATCAATATGCTAAGCTAACGGATGGGTCATGTCCATCACATCATTCTCCTAATGATGTGATCCTGTTATCAAATGACAACTCATGTGTCATGTCCATGGTTAGGAAACATTAGCCATCTTTGATCAACGAGCTAGTCAAGTAGAGGCTCACTAGGGACACAATGTTTGTCTATGTATTCACACATGTATTAAGGTTTCCGATCAATACAATTCTAGCATGAATAATAAACATTTATCATGAATAAGGAAATACAAATAACAACTTTATTATTGCCTCTAGGGCATATTTCCTTCAGTCTCCCACTTGCACTAGAGTCAATAATCTAGATTACATTGTAATGATTATAACACCCATGGAGTCTTGGTGTTGATCATGTTTTGCTCATGGAAGAGGCTTAGTCAACAGGTCTGCTACACTCAGATCCGTATGTATTTTGCAAATCTCTATGTCTCCCTCCTTGACTTGATCACGGATGGAGTTGAAGCGTCTCTTGATGTGTTTGGTTATTTTGTGAAATCTAGATTCCTTCACTAAGGCAATTGCTCCAATATTGTCACAAAAGATTTTCATTGGACCGATGCACTAGGTATTACACCTAGGTCGGATATGAACTCCTTCATTTGCTGCTTCCGAAGCAGCTATGTACTTCGATTCACACATAGATCCTGCCACGACGCTCTGCTTGGAACTGCACCAACTGACAGCTCCACCATTCAATATAAATACGTATTCGGTTTGTGACTTAGATTCATCCGGATCAGTGTCAAAACTAGCATCGATGTAACCATTTACGATGAGCTCTTTGTCACCTCCATAAACGAGAAACATATCTTTAGTCCTTTCAGGTACTTCAGGATGTTCTTGACCGTTGTCCAGTGATCCACTCCTAGATTAGTTTGGTACCTCTTTGCCAGACTTATAGCAAGGCACACATTAGGTTTGGTACACAGCATAGCATACATGATAGAACCTATGTCTGAGGCATAGGGAATGACTTCATTTTCTCTCTATCTTCTGAAGTGGTCGGGCATTGAGTCTGACTCAACTTCACAGCTTGTAACATAGGCAAGAACCCTTTCTTTGACCGATCCATTTTGAACTTCTTCAAAACTTTATCAAGGTATGTGCTTTGTGAAAGTCCTATTAAGTGTCTTGATCTATCTCTATAGATCTTGATGCCCAATATATAAGCAGCTTCACCGAGGTCTTTCATTGAAAAACTTTTATTCAAGTATCCTTTTATGCTATCCAGAAATTCTATGTCATTTCCAATCAACAATATGTCATCCACATATCATATTAGAAATGCTACAGATCTCCCACTCACTTTCTTGTAAATACAAGCTTCTCCGAAAGTCTGTATAAAACCATATGATTTGATCACCTCATAAAAGCATATATTCCAACTCCAAGATGCTTGCACCAGTCCATGGATGGATCGCTGGAGCTTGCACACTTTGTTAGCACCTTTAGGATCGACAAAACCTTCTGGTTGCATCATATACAACTCTTCTTTAAGAAATCCATTAAGGAATGCAGTTTTGATGTCCATTTGCCAGATTTCATAATCATAAAATGTGGCAATTGCTAACATGATTCGGACAGACTTAAGCATCGCTACGGGTGAGAAGGTCTCATCGTAGTCAACTCCTTGAACTTGTTGAAAACCTTTCGCGACAAGTCGAGCTTTGTAGACAGTAACATTACCATTAGCGTCAGTCTTCTTCTTAAAGATCCATTTATTTTCTATGGCACGCCGATCATCGGGCAAGTCAACCAAAGTCCATACTTTGTTCTCATACATGGATCTATCTCAAATTTCATGGCCTCAAGCCATTTATCAGAATCAGGGCTCATCATAGCTTCTTCATAGTTTGTAGGTTCGTCATGGTCTAGTAACGGAACTTCTAGAATAGGATTACTATACCACTCTGGTGCGGAACATGCTCTGTTCGACCTACGAGGTCCTGTAGTAACTTGATTTGAAGTTTCATGATCATCATCATTAGCTTCCTCTCTAGTTGGTGTAGGCATCACGGGAACGGTTTTCTCTAATGAGCTACTTTCCAATTAGAGAGAAGGTACAATTACCTCATCAAGTTCTACTTTCCTCCCACTTACTTCTTTCTAGAGAAACTCCTTCTCTAGAAAGTTTCCATTCTTGGCAACAAATGTTTTGCCTTCAAATTTGTGGTAGAAGGTGTACCCAATTGTTTCCTTAGGGTATCCTATGAAGATGCAATTCTCCGATTTGGGTTCGAGCTTATCAGGCTGAAGCCTTTTGACATAAGTGTTGCAACCCCAAACTTTAAGAAACAACAGCTTATGTTTCTTGCCAAACCACAATTCATACGGTGTCGTCTCAACGGATTTACATGGTGCCCTATTTAACGTGAATGCAACTGTCTCTAATGCATAACCCCAAAACGATAGTGGTAAATTGGTAAGAGACATCATAGATCACACCATATCTAATAAAGTACGGTTACGACGTTCGAACACACCATTACGCTGTGGTGTTCCAGGTGGTGTGAGTTGTGAAACTATTCCACATTCTTTTAAATGAAGGCCAAACTCGTAACTCAAATATTCGCCTCCGCGATCAAATCGTAGAAACTTTTTTTCTTGTTACGATGATTCTCCACTTCACTCTGAAATTCTTTGAACTTTTCAAATGTTTTAGACTTATGTTTCATTAAGTATATATACCCATATATACTCAAATCATCTATGAAGGTGAGAAAATAACGATACCCGCCGCGTGCTTCAACACTCATCGAACCGCATACATCGGTATGTATTATTTCCAATAAGTCATTAGCTCGCTCATTGTTCCGGAGAATGGAGTTTTAGTCATCTTGCCCATGAGGCATGGTTCGCAAGTATCAAATGATTCATAATCAAGTGATTCCAAAAGTCCATCCGCATGGAGTTTCTTCACGCGCTTTACACCAATATGACCTAAATTGCAGTGCCACAAGTATGTTGCACTATCATTATCAACTTTGTATCTTTTGGCATCAATATTATGAATATGTGTATTACTATGATCGAGATTCAATAAACCATTAACATTGGGTGTATGACCATAGAAGGTTTTATTCATGTAAATAGAACAACAATTATTCTCCGACTTAAATGAATAATCGTATTGCAATAAACACGATCCAATCATATTCATGCTCAACTCAAACACCAAATAACATTTATTTAGGTTCAACACTAATCACTAAGGTAGAGGGAGTGTGCGATGGTGATCGTATCAACCTTAGAATCACTTCCAACACACACACATCGTCACCTCACCCTTAACTAGTCTTTGTTCATTTTGCAACTCCTGTTTCGAGTTACTAAACTTAGCAACTGAACCGCTATAAAATACCCAGGGGCTACTACGAATACTAGTAAAGTACACATCAATAACATGTATATCAAATATACCTTTGTTCACTTTGCCATCCTTCTTATCCACCAAGTATTTGGGGTAGTTCCTCTTTCAGTGACCATTTCCTTTGCAGTAGAAGCACTCGGTTTCAGGCTTGGGTCTAGCTTTGAGCTTCTTCATGGGAGCGGAAACTTGCTTGCTATTCTTCTTGAAGTTCCCTTTTCTGTCCCTTGCCCTTTTCTTAAAACTAGTGGTCTTGTTAACCATCAACACTTGATGCTCTTTCTTGATTTCTACCTTCGCCGATTTCAGCATTGCGAAGAGCTCGGGAATTTTTTTCGTCATCCCTTGCATATCATAGTTCATCACGAAGTTCTAGTAGCTTGGTGATAGTGACTAAAGAACTCTGTCATTCACTATCTTATCTGGAGGATTAACTCCCACTTGATTCAAGTGATTGTCGCACCCAGACATTCTGAGCACATGCTCACTGGCTGAGCTATTCTTCTCCATCTTGTAGGCAAAGTACCTGTCAGAGGTCTCATACCTCTCGACACGGGCATGAGTCTGAAATACCAATTTAAACTCTTGGAATATCTCATATGCTCCATGGCGTTCAAAATGCTTTTGAAGTCCCGGTTCTTAAGCCGTAAAGCATGGTGCACTAAACTATTAAGTAGTTATCATACCGAGCTTGCCAAACGTTCATAATGTTTGCATCTGCTCCTGGAATAGGTCTGTCACCTAGCGGTGTATCAAGGACATAATTCTTTTGTGTAGCAATGAGGATAATCCTCAGATCACGGACCGAGTCCGCATTATTGCTCAATGTAGTTTTCTCTAGGAACATATCAAAAATAGGGGAGCTACATCGCGAGCTATTAATCTACAACATATATATATATATATATATGCAAATACTATCAGGGCTAAGTTCATGATAAATTAAGTTCAATTAATCAAATTACTTAAGAAATCCCACTTAGATAGACATCCCTCAAGTCATCTAAATGATACATGATCAAAATCAACTAAACCATGTCCGATCATCACATGAGATGGAGTAGTCATCATGGTGAACATCTCTATGTTGATCATACCTACTATATGATTCATGTTCGACCTTTCGGTCTCCAGTGTTCCGAGGCCATGTCTGTACATGCCAGGCTCGTCAAGTTTAACCTGAGTATTCCGCATGTGCAAAACTGTCTTGCACCCATTGTATGTGAATGTAGAGTCTATCACACCCGATCATCACATGGTGTCTCAACACGACGAACTGTCGCAACGGTGCATACTCAGGGAGAACACTTATAACTTGAAATTTAGTTAAGGGATCATCTTATAATGCTACTGCCATACTAAGCAAAATAATATGCATAAAAGATAAACATCACATGCAATCAAAATATGTGACATGATATGGCTATCATCATATTGTGCTTTTGATCTCTATCTCCAAAGCATCGTCGTGATCTCCATCGTCACCGGCTCGACACCTTGATCTCCATCGTAGTGTCGTGGTGGTCTCGCCAACTATTGCTTTTACAACTATCGCTAATGCATAGTGATAATGTAAAGAAATTACATGGCGTTTGCATTTCATACAATAAAGAGACAACCATAAGGCTCCTGTCGGTTGTCAGATATCTTAAAAAACATGATCATCTCATCATCATGTCTTGACCATATCACATCACAACATGCCCTACAAAAACAAGTTAGACATCCTCTACTTTGTTGTTACAAGTTTTACGTGGCTGCTACGGGCTTCTAGCAAGGACCATTCTTACCTACACATCAAAACCACAATGGTTATTTATCAAGTTTGATGTTTTAACCTTCAACAAGGACCAGCCGCAGTCAAATTCGATTCAACTAAACTAGGAGAAACAGACACCCGCCAGACACCTTTATGCAAAACTAGTTGCATGTCTGTCGGTGGAACCGGTCTCATGAATGTGGTCATGTAAGGTTGGTCCGGGCCACTTCATCCAACAATACCGCCGAATCAAAATAAGACATTGGTGGTAAGCAGTATAACGATCACCGCCCACAACTCTTTGTGTTCTATTCGTGCATATCATCTACGCATAGACATGGCTCAGATGCAACTGTTGGGAAACGTAGCATGCAATTTAAAAAAGTTCCTACGCTCAAACAAAATTTATCTAGGAGATGCATAGCAACGAGAAGGGGAGAGTGTGTCCACATACCCTCGTAGACCGAAAGCGGAAGCGTTTGACAACGCGGTTGATGTAGTCGAACTTCTTTTAGCTCTGACCGATCAAGCACCGAACGTACGACACCTTCGAGTTCTGTACATGCTCAGCGCGATGACGTCTCTTTGCCTTCTTGATCCAGCAAGGTGTCTAGGAAGTAGATGAGTTTCGTCAGCACGATGGTGTGGTGACGTTGATGGTAAAGTGATTCTCGCAGGGCTTCGCCTAAGCACCGCAAAACTATGACCGGGGGTGTAAACTGTGGAGGGGGCGCCGCACACGGCTAACGATTGTTGTTCTGTGTTCTAGGCGCCCCCTCCCCACGTATATATAGGTGGGAGGGGAGGAGAGGCAGCCGTGGGGCGCCCCAAGTAGGAGGAATCCTACTTGGGGTCCTCCCCAATTCGGCCTCCCCCCTTTCCTTATTTCCGGAGGGGGGAAAAGGGAAGAGGGAAGGGAGGAAGGAAAGGGGGGCCGAACCCCCTCTTCCTTCTCCAATTTGGCCTCCTGCCTAAGGGGGGCGCCACCCCTTGTGGGCTGGTGTGCTCCCCTCTTATGGCCCATATGGCCCATATCTTTACCCCGGGGGTTCCGATAACCCTCCCGGTACCCTGATAAATACCCGATACTATCCGGAACACTTCCGGTGTCCGAATACTATCATCCTATATATCAATATTTACCTCTAGACCATTCCGAGACTCCTCGTCATGTCTGTGATCTCATCCAAGACTCCGAACAACATTCGGTCACCAAATCACATAACTCATATAATGCTAAATTGTCATCGAACGTTAAGCGTGCGGACCATACGGGTTCGAGAACTATGTAGACATGCCCGAGACACCTCTCTGGTCAATAACCAATAGTGGAACCTGGATGCTCATATTGGCTCCTACATATTCTACGAAGATCTTTATTGGTCGAACTGCTATGACAACATACGTTATTCCCTTTGTCATCGGTATGTTACTTGCCCGAGATTCGATCGTCGGTATCCACATACCTAATTCAATCTCGTTACCGTCAAGTCTCTTGACTCGCTCCGTAATACATCATCCTGCAAATAACTCATTAGTAACTTTGCTTCCAAGGCTTCTTATGATATGCATTACTGAGAGGGCCCAAAGATACCTCTCCGATACTCAAAGTGACAAATCCTAATCTTGATCTATGCCAACCCAACAAACACCTTCGGAGATACCTGTAGAGCATCTTTATAATCACCCGGTGATGTTGTGAAGTTTGAAAGCACACAAGGCATTCTTCCAGTATCCAGAAGTTGCATAATCTCATAGTTGAAGGAATATGCTTTTGACATGAAGAAAGCAATAGTAATAAAACTGAACGATCGATATGTTAAGCTAACAGATGGGTCATGTCCATCACATCATTCTCCTAATGATGTGATCCTATTATCAAATGACAAATCCTGTCCATGGTTAGGAAACCTTAACCATCTTTGATCAACGAGCTAGTCAAGTAGAGGCTCACCAGGGACACAGTGTTTGTCTATGTATTCACACATCTATTAAGGTTTCCAAACAATACAAGTCTAGCATGAATACTACACATTTATCATGAATAAGGAAATATAAATAACAACTTTATTATTGCCTCTATGGCATATTTCCTTCATTGTCATGGTTTGGGATATTGGGCTTGAGCTTCCTGAGCACTGCTACTTCTTGAGCTTGCGTTGGTTTTTCCCTTGAAGAGGAAAGGGTGTTGCAGCAAAGTAGAGTAAGTATTTTCCTCAGTTTTGAGAACCAAGGTATCTATCCAGTAGGAGACAACACACAAGTCACTGAATACCTGCACAAAGAAACACCAACTTGCACCCAAAGCGATAAAGGGGTTGTCAATCCCTTCACGGTTATTTGCAAAGTGAGATCTGATAGAGATGGATAAACGGTAAAGTAATATTTTTGGTTTATGGAACAGAAAGTAAAAGATTGCAAAGGAAGTAATTAGGAAACTAAAATAGTAGATTGGAAAATTATATGACGGAAAGTAGAAGATTATATGATGGAAAATAGACCTGGGGCCATAAGTTTCACTAGAGGCTTCTCACAAGATAGAAAATATTACAGTGGGTGAACAAATTACTACCGAGCAATTGATAGAAAAGTGCAAAGTTATGACGATATCTAAGGCAATGATCATGAATATAGGCATCGCATCCATATCAAGTAGACCAACTCCTGCCTGCAACTACTACTATTACTCCACACATCGACCGACTCCTGCCTGCATCTAGAGTATTAAGTTCATGAAGAACAGAGTAACACATTAAGTAAGATGACATGATGTAGCGGGATAAACTCAAGCAATATGATGAAAACCCCATCTTGTTATCCTCGATGGCAACAATACAATACATCCCTTGCTGCCCCTACTGTCACTGGGAAAGGACACCGCAAGATTGAACTCAAAGCTAAGCACTTCTCCCATTGCAAGAAAAACCAATCTAGTTGGCCAAACCAAATCGATAGTTCGAAGAGACTTGCAAAGATATCAAATCATGCATATAAGAATTTAGAGGAGATTCAAATAATATTCATAGATAAGCTGATCATAGATCCACAATTCATCGGATCTCGGCAAACACACCGCAAAAAGGTATTACATCGAATAGATCTCCAAGAACATAAATGAGAACATGGTATTGAGAATCAAAGAGAGAGAAGAAGCCATCTAGCTACTAGCTATGGACCCGTAGGTCTGTGGTAAACTACTCACGCTTCATCGGAGAGGTAATGGTGTTGATGTAGAAGCCCTCCGTGATCGAATCCCCTTCCGGCAGGACGCTGGAAAAGGCCGCTAGATGGGATCTCACGGGTACAGAAGGTTGCAGCGGTGGAGAAGTGTTTTCGTGGCTCTCTTGGTTAGTTTGGGAATATTTGAGAATATATAGGTAGAAGAAATAGGTCGGTGGAGTCACGAGGGGCCCACAAGGGTGGGGCGTGCCCTACCCCCCTGGGCGCGCCCTCCGTCCTTGTGGCCACCTCGTGGCTTTCCTGACGTGTACTCAAAGTCCTCTGGATGTCTTCTGGTCCAAGAAAAATCATCGCGAAAGTTTCATTCTGTTCGGAATCCGTTTGATATTCCTTTTCTGCGAAACTCTAAAACAAGGAAAGAACATGAACCGACACTGGGATCTAGGTTAATAGGTTAGTCCCAAAAATAATATAAAATAGCATAATAATGCATATAAAACATCCAAAACAGATAATCTAATAGCATGGAACAATCAAAAATTATAGATATGTTGGAGACGTATCAAGCATCCCCAAGCTTAATTCATGCCCGTCCTCGAGTAGGTAAATGATAAGAACAGAATTTTTGATGTGGAATGCTACCTAACATATTTATCCACGTAATTTCCTCAATTGTGGCACGAATGTTCAGATCCATATGATTCAAAACAAAATTTTAATATTGACATAAAATAAGTAATACTTCAAGCATACTAACAAGATAATAATGTCTTCTCAAAATAACATGGCCAAAGAAAGCTTATCCCTACAAAATCGTATAGTCTGGCTATGCTCCATATTCATCACACAAAATATTCAAATCGTGCACAACCCCGATGACAAGCCAAGCAATTGTTTCATACTTTTGATGTTCTCAAACCTTTTCAACTTTCACGTAATAGATGAGCGTGAGCCATCGACATAGCACTATAGGTGGAGTAGAAGGTGGTTGTGGAGAAGACAAAAAGAGGGAGATAGTCTCACATCAACTAGGCATATTAACGGGCTATGGAGATGCCCATCAATAGATATCAATGCGAGTGAGTAGGGATTGCCATGCAATGGATGCACTAGAGCTATAAGTTTATGAAAGCTAAAAAAGAAACTAAGTGGGTGTGCATCCAACTTGCTTGCTCATGAAGACCTAGGGCAATTTAAGGAAGCCCATCATTGGAATATACAAGCCAAGTTCTATAATGAAAAGTCCCACTAGTATATGAAAGTGACAACATAGGAGACTCTCTATCATGAAGATCATGGTGCTACTTTGAAGCACAAGTATGGAAAGGGATATTAACATTGCCCCTTCTCTCTTTTCTCTCATTTTTTCTTTCTCATTTTTTTCTTTCTTCTATCTTTTTTTTCTTTCTTTTTTTTCTTTCTCTCTTTTGCTTTTATTTCCTCACATGGGACAATGTTCTAAAAAGGAAGATCATCATACTTCTATTTACTTACAACTCAAAAATTACGACTCGATACTAGAATAAGATATGACTCTATATGAATGCCTCCGGTGGTGTACCGGGATGTGCAATGAATCAAGAGCAACATGTATAAAAAATGATGAACGGCGGCTTTGCCACAAATACGATGTCAACTACATGATCACGCAAAGCAATATGACAATGATGATGCATGTCATAAATAACAGACAGTGGAAAGTTGCATGGCAATATATCTTGGAATGGCTATGGAAATGCCATAATAGGTAGGTATGGTGGCTGTTTTGAGGAAGGTATATGGTGGGTTTATGGTACCGGCGAAAGTTGCACGGCACTAGAGAGGCTAGCAATAGTGGAAGGGTGAGAGTGCGTATAATCCATGGACTCAACATTAGTCATAAAGAACTCACATACTTATTGCAAAAATCTATTCGTGATCGAAAAAAGTACTACGCGCATGCTCCTAGGGGGATAGATTGATAGGAAAAGACCATCGCTCGTCCTTGACCGCCACTCATAATGAAGACAATCAAAAACTATCTCATGCTCCAACTTCGTTACATAACGGTTCACCATACGTGCATGCTACGGGACTCACAAACCTTAACACAAGTCTTTATCAAATTCACAACTACTCACTAGCATGACTCTAATATCACCATCTTCATATCTCAAAACAATCATAAGGAATCAAACTTCTCATAGTATTCAATGCACTTTATATGAAAGTTTTTATTATATCCCTCCTGGATGCCTATCATATTAGGACTAAATTTATAACCAAAGAAAATTAACATGCTGTTTAGAGACTCTCAAAATAATATAAGTGAAGCACGAGAGTTTATAAATTTCTATAAAATAAAACCACCGCCATGCTCTAAAAAGATATAAGTGAAGCACTAGACCAAAATTGCCTAGCTCAAAAGATATAAGTGAAGCTCATAGAGTATTCTAATAAATCACGATTCATGTGTGTCTCTCTCAAAAGGTGTGTACAGCAAGGATGATTGTGGAAAACTAAAAAGCAAAGACTCAAATCATACAAGACGCTCCAAGCAAAACACATATCATGTGGTGAATAAAAATATAGCCTCAAGTAAAGTTACCGATAGATGAAGACGAAAGAGGGGATGCCTTCCGGGGCATCCCCAACCTTAGGCTCTTGGTTGTCCTTGAATATTACATTGGGGTTCCTTGGGCATCCCCAAGATTAGGCTCTTGCCACTCCTTATTCCATAGTCCATCAAATCCTTACCCAAAACTTGAAAACTTCACAACACAAAACTCAACAGAAAATCGCATAAGCTCCGTTAGTATAAGAAAATAATCACCACTTTTGGTACTGTTGTGAATTCATTCTTTATTTATATAGGTGTAATATCTACTGTATTCCAACTTTTCCATGGTTCATACCCCCGATACGAGCCATAGATTCATCAAAATAAGCAAACAACACATAAAAAATAGAATCTGTCAAAAACAGAATAGTCTGTAGCAATCTGGATATTTCAAATACTTATGTAACTCCAAAAATTCTGAAAAATTAGGATGACCTAAGCAATTTGTTAATTAATCTTCTGCAAAAGAATCAGTATTTTTTCATGCTTCTAATAAAAATGAGAATTGTTTTCTTAAGCACAAAAGTTTCTGTTTTTCAGCAAGATCAAATCAACTATCACCGTAAGCTATCCCAAAGGTCTTACTTGGCACAAACACTAATTAAAACACAAAAGATAGATGAATTATTTATTGCAAAACAGAACCTAAAAAGCAAAAACAAAAAGAAAATTGGGTTGCCTCCCAAAAAGTGATATTGTTTAACGCCCCTGGCTAGGCATAAAACACGAATAGATCTAAGTATTCTCTTCTTCGGTATGCAATTCTTTTCTCATCAAATCCTCCAAACCCCGTCTTAGCAATTATGTCCTTTCCTTTATTTCCCTCCTAGTAGATGAACTCAAATCGTGAAACTGACTTTGATTGGTAATTTTAATATTCATAAACCCATAGTCGGGATCATCACACTGTATATCATCATATAAATACGTAGCTCGTTTCTGACGGGTTCCTTCATCATTTTATTCAACCAATACCTATTAAATCCTACATAAATTCCCCTAGTAATCCAATCAAACTCCTCAAAAGCCTCAAGATACAAATATTGGGAGATTTCTGAATGGGGAACTCTCCTCCTAAGATTTTCACTATAAGACTGATAATCCCTAGATTCCAAACTACACATGGTTTCTTTATCATGGAGGATATCTATAATTGGAGGGTGTTCAACATCCTTTTTATAGAAAGCAAAAATATCCCTAGCTTCTTGTATTATAAAATCAAATTCACGCATAAGGATAATAGTGGCAATCTTTTTAGCTATTGGATGATTAATATTGGGAAGTTCATAAAACACCTTTTGCAAAGCAGGATGGAGACGCACGAACTTTCTTTCTAATTTCTCAACAACCATAACAATAGCATCTGCATAGCAATTTGTCTCAAGAAGGATAGATCTTTTATTAATAGGCATGGATCCCGTACAATCAAAGAATTCTTGGATGACACTTTTTCCAATAATATTACCCGTCCCCCACACAATTTTTTTTGGTTTTGTAATTAGGAGGTTTTTCAGTTTCATGATCCAAAGAGCAAGAATCAATATTGTCGGATTTTGGGTTCCGGCAGACCCTTGAGGTTCGAACACTGGGGTGCGCGCGGAGATTTCGCCTCCTACCTTCCTGCACCCCTCCGCCACGCTAGGATCAAAGCTATGGAAAGAACAACACAAGGGACACAGGGTTTATACTGGTTCGGGCCACCGTTGTGGTGTAATACCCTACTCCAGTGTGTGGTGTGGTGGATTGCCTCTCGGGCGGATGATGATGAACAGTACAAGGAAGAACAGCCTCGCGAGGGTCTGTTCTTGGCTGGGGTGATGAACTGCTGGGAGGAGTTCAGCCACCTTTCTCTATCTCACTCTCTCTCTCTCTCTCTGCTTACCACCTCTCTACTTGTCGAGCCCTTGGAGGTGACTGAGCCGAACCCCTGGAGGAGACTGAGCCGAACCCCTGGAGGAGACTGAGCCGAACCCCTGGAGGAGACTGAGCTGAACCCCTTGCTATGTGGGTGGCCGATCCTATTTATAGTGGCCCTGGTCCTCTCCCCAAATATTGAGCGGGAAGGGAGCCAACAATGGCGGGCTATTTTGAAGGGGGACAACAAGTATCAACTATCCTGACAAAAGTAGTATTCGCCTGCGCAAAGCTCTGGTGATGACGCCGTCTTGGGCTCCACGGTGACCTCCATCTTGTAGTCCTCCTGGTCTTGGTCTCGTTGCACTCAAATGGTAACCTTTGCCTGACGCCTCGGTACTCTGCGGCTGCGCTTGCCCCCTTTGCACCAAAGAGGAAAGGAGGACGCTGCGCGGGCTGGCACCTGCCTGGCGCCCTGAGTCATCATGGCTTGCGTCACGGGCACCTCGTGAGGTACCCTGCCGTGATCTCTCCGCCTCCTCGTGAGCCAGCCCGACGAGGTCGTGCCTGAGGAAGCTCCGTGTCGTCTGCCCCGCGAGGCTTGGCCCCTCGCGAGGGTCTTGAGTTTGTGTTGGTGAAGATGGGCCTTGTTGGGCCCCCCTTTGAGCCATGCCGCAGGCCGCAGGAAGGCAAGTCTGGGGACCCCCATTCCCAGAACGCCGATAGTAGCCCTCGGGCCCAAGGCGCCCCCGGACTTGGCCGTGCAGGGAGGCGGAAGGGCAAGAGCGAAGTGCCGCGGGCCCTAACAGCCTGCGGCCTTAGGCGCCGCGTGGCATTTGATTGGACGTGGGCGGCACTATTCCCCCACGCCCTCCTTATCTTGCGCCTTGCTAGGCGGACCCGTAGTCGTACACAGCCGTTCCCCTTTTATCGCTCGAGCGCTTCCTGTCCTTCCTTCGCTCGAACCCTGGTTTTTGTTTTCAATTCAATCTCGAATCCTCCCCCCCTTTCTTATCGCCATGGCCCCGACAAAGAAGGGAAGAGGGAAGAATCTCGTGTCTCCGCCTCGCCCGCCGCCGTTGGCGGCCTCCGCTAAGGGTTTGGGTAAGGTCAGCTTGGCTCTGGCCACCATCTTCAATGAATGCGGGAGAACGACGGCCTGGCCCGCGTCCCACTTCTCCATCGGCAGGATAGTTACCGAGGTCCCATATTTCGCCGACGCCCTGTGGGCAGGTCTGGTTCCTCCCTTTTCTGATTTCTTCAATGTCGTGCTCTCCCACTATCAGATCCACATGTTGCATCTGAGTCCTGAATCCATCACTCTCCTTTCGGTCTTCGCCTTCGTCTGCGAAGCCATGGTGGGCATCCCTCCTTCGGTTGCCTTGCTGCGCCACTTCTTCTCGCTGCATCTTGTCGACCCTACCCAATGCTGGGCGTGCGTAAGCTTCGTTGCCGTGCCAGAGACTGCCGCCTCTGGGATTGACTTCAAGCTCCCCCTGCCCGCAGTTGGGTTCCACGAGCGGTGGCTATATGTGGACGCAGGGGTGCCCAGCCCCCTGCTAACGGAGCCGACCTCGCCTGCTGTCCCCAATTCGGGCTGGGGCCAGGTGGCGCTTGAGAGCCCCCGGCTCATCTTCGTCTGGCGCCGCTTCGCGCTCTTAAGGTCGCTTGGCGTGACAGCGCCCAAGGTGGTGAAAGAGTTCTTGCTATGCCACGTTGCTCCTCTTCAATGCCACTCTTGCCGGATGTGGGCCGTTCGTGGGCGCGAGGATAGTATGAGGCTCCAGGAAGAGGACCTGGCTCCTGAGGTGCTGAAGACGGTGCTCTCGACCCTGGCTGGGGACCACAACCCCGGCAGCGTCCGGCAGGGAGGGGCCTTGTTGTACCTCTGCCAGAGCATGGTCGACTTTGTGAAGCAGATGCCTGCCTTCGATGAGTGGGGGCTGCGCCCCGCCGGCCTTCAGGGGTCTCGCGAGAATCCGATGGTGGTGACTGCCCTTCCAGTCGGCCAAGGCGACTCGTCCCCGAGTGGCGGAGCAGGGAGGTACGAGGTGCCAGAGGCTGAGGGGGCTCCCGGCGTGGTGACGACACCGGGCGAGGCTCATGAGGAAGCAGTTATTGGGGGCCGTACCGCTGAGGCTGAGGGTGACAAACAGCTGCCCTATGCACCTGCGACTGGGGCCCCTGAGGTTCCAGCTGCTTCTCTTGGGGAGGCGATTGGCGGCGCACATCAGGCAGGTGCCCCTGACGCTGATCGTCTTGACGCTCCATCTGCGTCGCAGGTCGATCCCTGCGCCCGACTCTTAGGCCACTTCCGCGTGGACTTTGGGGCTCTCCGGAAGAGAAGGGAGGCCCTGGGCGACGGTTACCCTTGTCGCCTGCTGAAGCACAGAAAGTACTTCACCACTGATGAGTAAGCCTTCTCCTTTCCCTGCTCCTGATCCTTCCGTTGCTCTTACTAACCCTTGCTCCGCAGGCCCCTTCCAGCCGAGCTTGCTGAGACGGCTGAGGAGCCGTCCCCTTTGGCTTTGCCCCCTCCACCGTCCTCGAGTGCCCAAGCAGCGGAGCCCTTGTGGCGAGGGCGATCGAAGGGGCGAACCATCCCGAGGCGTATCATGGCCCCGCGCACCTTGCGATCCTCCTTCGCGAGCCTTCTCGTGGCATAGCCAACCTGCCATGGGCTTCTCGCCTGGTCGTGGACTACGATTGGATGAGGCGCTTCCTGCGCTCTTCTCCTGAGGTCGGGTTGGCCCCAGGCCGGGCTTCTGACGCGGTGTGCCCGACCGTCGCGAGGGTGCCAGCCCCCAGCCCGGAGGGGGAGCGTTGACCTGCAGCCCCCGGCGCTTGCTCGGGGCAGATGATGGTGTGGAAGACGTGCTTGAACGCGCTCAGGAGCGTCATGCTCTCCGCCAAGGATTCCTTCGAAGGGCGACTGAGGCAGTGAGCCTGCTTGGTGTGGAGCTTGCTGATGAAGACGTGCGCCTTGAGGCTGAGGGCCTGTGCCTGGCTGCAGAGAGGCGCGAGCTGGAGGGTGCCATCGCCCTTGCGCGCCGTCAGCGCGACCTTGATGAAGCAGAGGCCAAGGCGTCGTTGGTGGCTTCTCGGGAGGCCCGGTCCCGGGCTGCTGAGGAAGCTCGGGAGGCTGACCGGCGGCGAACGGCTGCGGTGGAGCGGGCTCGGAAGCTCCTGGCCTGGTGCCACTCGCTGGAGGAGCAGGTGGAGCTGCGTGAGGCAGCCCTCGCATTGATGAGGGTGGCCTCCGGCAACTCGGCGGAGCTCCAAAAGCGTGAGGAGGTGCTGACGCTGGAAGCCGCCGAACGTACCCACGAGTACGAGCGTCTGGAGACGAGGGAGCGCTTGGTGACGCAGGCGGAGGATGATGTCGCTGCACAGGAAGCCCGTGTCCTGGAGGAGGTCAGACGTCGGGTGGCGATGGCGCATTTGAACCTCGAGCATGAGTTCGAGGAGAAGCTGGGGTTGATCCGGGCCGAAGCCGAAGGCAGGACTGCTGCCCTGAGGGCCAAGCTGGAGGAGGTGATGCGGCGGGCCGATGCTTCCCAGGCCGCCCTTGAGGTGGCGCAAGGTGGGCTAATCACCTCCCAGGCTGAGGTGCTCCTTCTTCGCCAGCGGGTGGAGGAGGCTGAGGCCGTCGCGCGCCAGAACGCGAACGAGATACGTCAGCGGCGGCTCTTGGAGCATGAGCACGGCCCCATGCTGACCACGCTCCGAGAGAGGGCCAACGCGGCCTTGGGCAACATCTGCGAGGAGACCGTCGGCGAGCCGCACGTGGTTAACCACGCGGGCAATCTTCAATTCTTTACTGACGTGGTGACGCAGCTGGAGGCGCGGTCGATCAGGGCTGACAGGTTGGTGGAGGAGAGGATCCGCGCCCTGCTCAGGCGCGCCTTTTCTCGTGTCTTCAGCCATCTCTGGAGCATGAATCCCCACTTCTATTTCGACGCCGCCATCGCCCCAGTCCCCCAGGCCGTCCGATGTGAGCTGGCGCACTGGGTGGAAGACCATGTGGAGGCTCTTATCAGGGCCTTCGCCTCGGATAACGACGACGCGATCGTGGCGGCTGGCGAGGGTGGCGTGACGGGCGGCCCTGACACCGCTGGTGGCAACGCGGGCAGCGGTGGCAAGTTCAGCGACGCCAGCAACGGCCCCGATGGCGCTCCTGAGGACGCATTGGGAGATTCATCCGACTGATTGTGCACCGTTCCTGATTACCCTGTATGAATAGAACTCAGGTTTTGGCCTGATAGCTCTGAGAGCATTTTGGAGGGGGGGCCCCTCATGTAAAACTTGTGTTTATCGTATCAGTAGGAGCTACATTGCCCATGCGCCCACGCCAAGTGGTTGGCTTAAGCGACGCGCTGGTCGGCTAATTTACCTTTGTCCCGTGCTGGCCCTGGGGCAGCCCGCAGGAGGCTATGGAGCCCGGAGTGTTTCCTGATTGAATCCGTTGGACCTGCAGTAAGACGCCCTCCTGAGAGGACGCGGTGGCGGCAGTCTGGGCTGCGCGCAAGCTAGGCCTGACCCGGCTCGCGAGGGGCTCACGAGGGGAGGCAGCTGAGGCGAAGCGGTAACCGAAACGCGAGAAATTGCTCGAACGAGACTAAGCACCCCTTCCCCGAACACACGCAAATCTCAAATTCGAAGCCAACTTGAATCCAGCGGGGGAAAGCGGCAACCAAAGGGAAGAGCAACAAAAGCAAACAAAAGGCCGCGTCCGGCACCTAGTCTAGTCTTGGACGTCTTCTCACCAGCGTGGAGCTAAGTGCTGCCACTGGGCGTGGGAGGGAGCCCCAGGGCCTGAGGCCGGCACCCCTGAGACTCCGGGGCGTGTACAGCCCCACTCATTATTACATGAGAGTGTCACGGGGCGGCGAGCTTCACAGGCACTGGGCCTTCTTCACAGGTACTGGCCTTGCTTCATATCGCCAGATGAGGGCCCCGCCTTGCGCCACACTCTAGTGCCATCAGCAACGACCGAAAACCAGGACGCCGCCCGATGGGGTAGAGCGGTTGCCAGCGGTTCCCACGACGACCACGGGTCCTCCGCCGGGGGCAGGCCCTGGGGCACCTCCCTAGCGGAGGGCCTACCTCCTGAGAACGCCTTGCTCCGAACACCGCGGTGGCGATGTCGGATCCCTGCCTCTCTCCTGCAGCCCCCTGCGCCCTCCTCCCGAGGGGTAGGAGACTGTGGGAGCGGGGCAGCTGCTCGCTGCGGCGACCTGCACCTCCTGCGATCCATGGTTAGCGTATACCTGCTCCTGAAGAATTAGCGGTACCCGATAATCGTTGCCTCCAGCGTGGCTAGTGGGACCGTCCCGGGGCTCCTGGAAAGGCTCAGGTTCTAGTGCCTCGTCCCCCCAGCTTGGGCTGAGGAGCGAGCCTTGTCCATTCTCGTGAGGGTGTCCTTGGTCCACCATGAGGGGCACGTATTCCTCCGGCGCCGTCATCCCGAATGCCACGCCGTAATGCCCCGCATGCCACGTAGTCCTGCCTGACGCGCCCACCGTGGGGTGGCAGCGCGGCCGCCCACTGGGGCCATGGGTCTTGTTGAGTCCTTCTTCTTCGCGGACCGGGGGCGGGGGCAGCGCCGCCGCCGGTCCGGCGCTGACAGCTTCGCTGGCGTCAGAGTAGCCTTGGAGCCCGCGGGCGCGCGCGGGGCCCCCGCGTGGGTTGCCCTGGGCTTGAGATGGGATCTGGGTGGAGAAGGGGTGAGCCCCCGAGGCGGCGAAGCCCAGGAGCTCTGCCACTCGCTCCAGCAGCACATCATGGCCGCCCTCCAGCAGTCTGCACTGCAGAAGCTCTCGGGCCATCGTGAGTGCGGCTCTCGAGTTCGCCTGCTGCCTGCGGGTGTACGGTGTTGTGGTCGCGGCGTGATTGGAGGCCCTTGTTGCCGACCACGTCTGCCGCGGTGTAAGAGTTGTCGAAGCCTGTCCGCGTCGCCCGCGGCCCGCAGCGCCCTGCGGACCGCGAGCTGCCTGGGGCATAGGGTCGCCCGAGGCAAGCGGTTCTGCGTGGGCGGGCCATGCAGCCCATGGGTCTGGGTTGCCCTCCTGGTCGCCGGGCATGGTGATGACGACGCGATGGGGCACGGAGCGGTGGAAGACGAATTCCGGCGCACCCCTACCTGGCGCGCCAAATGTCGGATTTCGGATTCCGGCAGACCCTTGAGGTTCAAACACTGGGGTGCGCGCAGAGATTTCGCCTCCTACCTTCCTGCACCCCTCCACCACGCTAGGATCAAAGCTATGGAAAGAACAACACAAGGGACACAGGGTTAATACTGGTTCGGGCCACCGTTGTGGTGTAATACCCTACTCCAGTGTGTGGTGTGGTGGATTGCCTCTCGGGCAGATGATGATGAACAGTACAAGGAAGAACAGCCTCGCGAGGGTCTGTTCTTGGCTGGGGCGATGAACTGTTGGGAGGAGTTCAGCCACCTTTCTCTATCTCACTCTCTCTCTCTGCTTACCACCTCTCTACTTGTCGAGCCCTTGGAGGAGACTGAGCCCAACCCCTGGAGGAGACTGAGCCAAACCCCTGGAGGAGACTGAGCCGAACCCCTGGAGGAGACTCAGCCGAACCCCTTGCTACGTGGGTGGCCGGTCCTATTTATAGTGGCCCTGGTCCTCTCCCCAAATATTGAGCGGGAAGGGAGCCAACAATGGCGGGCTAATTTGAAGGGGGACAACAAGTATCAACTATCCCGACAAAAGTAGTCTGCCTGCGCAAAGCTCTGGTGATGATGCCGTCTTGGGCTCCACTATGACCTCGGTCTTGTAGTCCTCCTGGTCTTGGTCTCGTTGCACCGAAATGGCAACCTTTGCCTGACGCCTCGGTACTCCGCGGCTGCGCTTGCCCCCTTTGCACCAAAGAGGAAAGGAGGACGCTGCGCGGGCTGGCACCCACTTGGCGCCCTGAGTCGTCATGGTTGCGTCACGGGCACCTCGCGAGGTACCTCGCCTTGATCTCTCCGCCTCCTCGTGAGCCAGCCTGACGAGGCCGTGCCTGAGGAAGCTCCGTGTCGTCCGCCCCGCGAGGCTTGGCCCCTTGCGAGGGTCTTGAGTTTGTGTTGATGAAGATGGGCCGTGCTGGGCCCCCCTTTGAGCCACGCCGCCGGCCGCAAGCAGGCAAGTCTGGGGACCCCCGTTCCCAGAACGCCGACAAATATTATCCTCAAGACTTTCAACGATCACCTCCCTAGTTTCAGACTTGGTGAGGGCAAACGGATCTAGCAGATGAGCAACCAAAAGGCAATCGAAGAAGATGAATGGAAGAGGGGCGAAGAAAAGGCAAATCTTTTCAAAAATTGTTTTAGAAGTGGGGGAGAGGAAAACGAGAGGCGAATGGCGAATAATGTAATGCAAGGGATGAGAGTTTATGATGGGTACTTGGTATGTCTTGACTTGGCGTAGATCTCCCCGGCAACGGTGCTAGAAATTCTTCCTGCTACTTTCTTGAGCTTGCGTTGGTTTTTCCCTTGAAGAGGAAAGGGTGTTGCAGCAAAGTAGAGTAAGTATTTCCCTCAGTTTTGAGAATCAAGGTATCAATCCAACACACAAGTCACCAAATACCTGCACAAACAAACACCAACTTGCACCCAACGCGATAAAGGGGTTGTAAATCCCTTCACGGTTATTTGCAAAGTGAGATCTGATATAGATGGATAAATGGTAAAGTAATATTTTTGGTATTTTTGGTTTATGGAACGGAAAGTAAAAGATTGCAAAGGAAGTAAATAGGAAACTAAAATAGTAGATCGGAAACTTATATGATGGAAAGTAGAAGATTATATGATGGAAAATAGACCCGGGGGCCATAGGTTTCACTAGAGGTTTCTCTCAAGATAGAAAATATTACGGTGGGTGAACAAATTACTACCGAGCAATTGACAGAAAAGAGCAAAGTTATGACGATATCTAAGGCAATGATCATGAATATAGGCATCACGTTCGTATCAAGTAGACCGACTCCTGTCTGCATCTACTACTATTACTCCACACATCGACCGACTCCTGCCTGCATCTAGAGTATTAAGTTGATGAAGAACAGAGTAACACATTAAGTAAGATGACATGATGTAGCGGGATAAACTGAAGCAATATGATGAAAACCCCATCTTGTTATCCTCGATGGCAACAATACAATACGTGCCTTGCTTCCCCTACTGTCACTAGGAAAGGACACCGCAAGATTGAACCCAAAGCTAAGCACTTCTCCCATTGCAAGAAAAACTAATCTAGCTGGCCAAACCAAATCGATAGTTCGAAGAGACTTGCAAAGATATCAAATCATGCATATAAGAATTCAGAGGAGATTCAAATAATATTCATAGATAAGCTGATCATAAATCCATAATTCATCGGATCTCGGCAAACACACCGCAAAAAGGTATTACATCGAATAGATCTCCAGGAACATCGAGGAGAACATGGTATTGAGAATCAAAGAGAGAGAAGAAGCCATCTAGCTATGAGCTATGGACCCGTAGGTCTGTGGTAAACTCCTCACGCTTCATCGAAGAGGCAATGGTGTTGATGTAGAAGCCCTCTGTGATCGAATCCCCCTCCGGCAGGACGATGGAAAAGGCCCCTAGATGGGATCTCATGGGTATAGAAGGTTGCGGTGGTGGAAAAGTGTTTTCGTGGCTCTCTTGGTTGGTTTGGGAATATTTGACAATATATAGGCGGAAGAAATAGGTCGATCGAGTCACGAGGGACCCACAAGGGTGGGGGCGCGCCCTACCCCCTGGGGGCGCCCTCCGTCCTTGTGGCCACCTCGTGGCTTTCTTGACATGTATTCCAAGTCCTCTGGATGTCTTCTGGTCCAAGAAAAATCATCGCGAAAGTTTCATTCCATTTGGACTCTATTTGATATTCCTTTTCTGTGGAACTCTAAAATAAGGGAAAAAATAGGAACTGGCACTGGGCTCTAGGTTAATAGGTTAGTCCCAAAAATAACATAAAATAGCATAATAATGCATATAAAACATCGAAAACAGATAATATAATAGCATGGAACAATCAAAAATTATAGATACGTTGGAGACGTATCAAGCACTGGTGGCTCATCATCATCTTGAACTTCAGGCACTGGGGCCTTGTTTTCTCAGCAGCAGGGATGTTTCTTATTGACCTCTTGGGAGCAAAAACCTTGGGCTTGGGCTTGGACTTGGACTTGGAGGGAGCAGCTGTCTTCATGGCATCAGACATGAGTTTCTCCTCCTCATCATCAACCATCATGGAGGGTCTTCCAATGGCACGAGCAATTGTCTTCTTCACCCTCTCTTTCCTTTTCTTCTTCCCTGGAGCAGCCTCTGCATCACTTTGCTCTTCAAGTGTGAAGGTCATAGTTTCTTGTGGAGCTAAGGATTTGTATGCCTTTGACCGAGGCACTTTTTTGACAACTGTCCTTTCCTTGGCGCTTGGACTGGTGCTAGCTGCAAAGCCATACTCCTTCTTGAGTATTGTCTTCTTCTTGGAAGTGGCCTCCTCTGCAACAATATCTTCATCCTCACCATCAGAGGTTCTCTTCTTCCTTGTCTCAGTGGCAACCTTTGGCAAATTGCTGGGGGTGCTTCTACTGCCTTCATCACAGCTCTTATTGGGACTAGGACCATCACTGAGCTCAACATTTTGTTTTGACACATTCTGACTGGCACTAGCACTAGACATCTTTGTAAAGCTGGCCCTGTGAATAGATGGCCATGGGTAGAGTAGATGAGTTATCACAAAAATCAGATAGTTTTTCAATATTTGAGTCCAAACTTTAGTATTAGTTTTTCACAGAAAGCATTTCAGAGCTACCGAGTTGATCATTTCGGTGACACCGAAGCACTCACAGAGTCTAAACACACCATTTCGGTTGGACCAAGTTGTGATTCGGTGGCTTCGAGTTGCTAGGGTTTCACTGAAATTTTACTTTCTGTCTCACCGATCAATACATTTCGGTGGAATCGAGTTGTACTTGTGCAATGGCCAGGGCCAATCGGTGGAACCGAGATGAGTTCGGCGAAAACCTAACCCTAGAAATTTTCTTCGAATCTATTCTAACGAATTTTTTTGGTGGATGGATGAGTCTCCAATGTGGCAAGATACTAGGCAACATTCTTGTGCACTGAATCGGAGAAAAGAAAGCACAAGGAGATCGAATCTCACCCTAACTCGGTGACGATCCTCCATGGTGACAATGGTCGAGTAGATTTCGTTGATGGCGGCGGATTCCTGCGGCGAAGGTGCACAAGAGACGATGAAGATCCAAAGACCAAGGGGACAGCAACAATGGGGCACGAGCTCGAAACGTTTGAAGAAATTTTCAACTATACGGGCTGCTGGATATAAATACCCATGTACTATCGGTGGCACCGAGTGGAACAAATCGGTGGCACCGAGATGTGTAACTGCGGGCAGTTACAGCAAATCGGTGGGACCGAGTCGGTCTAATCGGTAGCACCGAGATGAAAATCTAAATCCATCTAATGCTTTTGGTGTGACCGAGTTTGAGTGAATTGGTCTGACCGAAATGCAATAGAAGGTTTTGGAAGGCAGCCCTTGATGGATCGGTGGCCCCGAGTGCTCCTCACCCGGAGGGTTCGAAAAAGAACTTGTTCAATTTTTGTGATATAACATGAATAGAGTTTGAGACAAGAAGAGCATAGATAGCTAGAGAAAGTTCTTAGGCATTCTTGTACATCCACTTGGCCAATAAAAACCAAGACAATCAAAGCAACAAATGGATGTCCTCGAATGGGGAAAAGATGCAACCAACATGCTCACACAATAAAAATAGCAAATGAAATGTGTGTCAAACATGCACAACCAATTCTAGCATCTATCAAGCAATTGGCGATGACTAGGTGATCTATATATGAGTATATTGACTTAGGAGTCAAATGAGAATATTTGATCATAGGTCATACTCATCGTTTAAGCACAAGTGGGGTCCCCACTTTTACATAAAGCATTAATGTGTTCACACCATTAGAGTTGTTTTAGCTCAATTTTTAGAGCAAAGCTCTCCCTAGATGTGATATCCCCCCAAACAGGGATGAACTAACCTTGGGTTTTGTCGATGATGACTTCATGTAGATAGTGAAGATGTGGATGCTCAAAGTTGATGTAGATCATTTGGAGCAATCCTTTGGAGTGTTGCGCTTTCAATACGTACATGGGTTAGTCCCACAAGGAACATCCAAGGATATCCATAAACATAGAGTGAATTGCTCATATGATGATGTACATGAAAGCATTAGGTTACCTTGTCCCTTGTCTTACCAACAAGAGGGTTTGTGACTCCATGAACTAGTGCAAGATATGAAAGTTGACTGCACAAGTCCTTGCCATAATGAATATAAGTCAAGTATGTTGGCGGAGTCACCCTCAAGAACTCTCTAGTTCTTCTTCTTTGGGACCCACATCAACTTGATGGGAATCCTTGCAGTTGTAGTTGTACTTGATGAAGTAGAGCTTGACGTAGTCTTGGGAACCCACTTGACCATGGCCTTAGGAGCTTCTTCAAATGAGTCAATTTATTCTTGAAGCTTGTCCTTGCCTTTTAGCTTGTGGTCTTGTGGTGGAAGATCATCTTGAGCTTGTGGTCTTGTGGTGGAAGATCATCTTGAGCTTGTGTTCCCTCAAAAGAAGTGGGATCATAGTTCTCTTGTTGAGGAACAAACTTCGTATTGGGGTATAGATCTTCTTCCCATTCAACTCCACTGGCATTGAACTTTCGTTCAAAACCAACACCTTGATTTTTCCGGTGCCTTCCTTGCTTGCTTACAATTTCCTCAAATTGCTTACTCCCGACAAGGCTCTTGTAAACACCTTTCTCTATAATTTCCTTCAATAAGCTATTTTCTTTCTCAAGTGTAACTTGGCTAAGAGAATCATTAATGGAATCAATAGAACTACTAGAAGTAACAATACTAGATCTAGCATGGTTATTATTACTACTAAAAGAAGAATCTTTCTTGCTCTTGTTGCTAGACTTTAGTTGTGGCATATAAGTAGCCAAGAGGAGACGTTTGGCAATGTAAGAAGAACTCTTCTTTCGAAGATCATCATTGATAGCTTTTAGGAACTCATGCTCTTGCTCTAAATTTAGCTTCTCGAAGCGTAGCTTCTCATGAGTCCTTAGGAGCTCTCTATGATCCTCTAGAGTTGTTTCATGAGCTAACTTAAGAGTGTTTAGTTCTTTAGTTAGTCACTCAATTTCCTTCTTATCATTGTCATTCCTTTCATCTTGATTAGCATGATTACTAGCAAGTTCACCACATTTTTTATCACTAGATTTGTCAACAAGTAAATCATCATCACCTAGCAAATCATCTTCATCACTGTCAAAATCAAGATACTCGGGGTGTGTTACCTTGGGGCCTTTAGCCATGAAGCATCTTCCAATTCCTTCATTTGGCGAATAAAATATGTCATACGAGTTGGATGACACTAGTGCAAGACTGGCAACACCTTCATCTTGAGTATAGTCGCAGTCGGAGTGATAGCTTCTCTAGGAGTAATTGTTGGAGTCGGAACCGGACATCCATTCACCAACATGAGCTTGGTGTCTTCATCTTGTGTAGCTCTTTGATGACTTGTCCTTACTTTCCGAATCCTTGCTTCTATGAGAGGGTCTTTGTTCATAACGATCATCTCTACTTCTCTCTCTTGGAGGTGATTCATCTCTTCTACTTCTCCTTTTTGGTGAGTCTTCTCTTTTCTTGTAGGGAGCCATGCACTCATTAGAATAGTGTCCGGGTCTTCCACAATTATAGCAATTATGATCACGACTAGAAGATATTTTGTCATTGTAGGACCTTGACTTGGAGCTTCTCTCTTTGCTTCTACTCTTGTAGAATTTGTTGAAGTTCTTCATCATTAAGCTTAATTCTTCATTGGAGACTTGCTTATCACTTGATGTTGTAGGAGCATCACTTGAAGCTTTGTAAGCACCACTTGACTTATTGTGAAGCTCTTCCTTATCCTTGAGTGACATCTCATGAGCAACAATTCTACCAATGACTTCCGTGGGCTTTAGATCTTTGTAATTGGGCATCATTTGGATTGATGTGCACATGGTATCATATTTTCCATCCAAGGCTCTAAGGATCTTCTGGATGATGAATTTTGTCGGTCATCTCTTCACTTCCTAAGTCGGCAATCTCATTTATGATGAGAGTAAACTTAGAGTACATTTCGGTGTCTCCTTCACCATCCTTCATCTTGAACTTGTCGAGTTGACTTTGAAGCACATCCAACTTGGATTCCTTAACGGACTTGGTACCTTCGTGCATATCAACCAAAGTATCCCAAATTTTCTTTGTGTTCTCAAGGCGACTGATTTTATTGAATTCTTCGGGGCACAATCCATTGAAGATAATATCACAAGCTTGAGCATTGTATTGCAACATCCTCAATTCTTTCGCGGTCGCTTCACGATCTGGTTCTTTACCATCTCCGAAGAATTCACCTTGCAAGCCAACACACACAACAACCCAAACATCGGGGTTATGACCAAGAATATGCATTTTCACCTTATGCTTCCAACTGGCAAAATCTGTACCATCAAAGTAAGGACCTCCATGGTGATAGTTACCCTCGCTAGACGTCATACTCTCCTAGGTTGTGAAACCAAGCCTATTATCACCAAAGCTATGGAAATCAAGGCTAATGGAGACCAAAGCTCTGATACCATTTGTAGGATTGAAAGTATGTCTAGAGGGGGGGGGTAGACTATTTGACCAAATAAAAATCTATCCTTTTCCTAATTTTAGTTGTGGACAGATTTTAGCAATTATCACAAGCCAAGTAATCAATCTACACATGCAATTCTAGGAGTATAGCAGCAGAATGTAAAACATTGCATATGAAGGTAAAGGGAAGGGATTGGATAAGGCAAACGCAATGGAGACACGAAGATTTTTGGCGTGATTTCGATAGGTGGTGCTATCGTATGCCCACGTTGATGGAGACTTCAACCCACGAAGGGTAACAATTGCGCGGGTCCACGGAGAGCTCCACCCATGAAGGGTCCACGAAGAAGCAACCTTGTCTATCCCACCATGGCCATCGTCCACGAAGGACTTGCCTCACTCGGGTAGACATCACGAAGTAGGCGACCTCCTTGCCCTTACAAACTTCTTGGTTCAACTCCACGTCATGACGGAGGCTCCCAAGCAACACCTAACCAATCTAGGAGACACCACTCTCTAAAAGGCAATATATGGTGTGTAGATGATGAACTCCTTGCTCTTGTGCTTCAAATGATAGTCTCCCGAACACTCAACTCTCTCTCACATATTTGGCTATGGTGGAAGAGGGATTTGAGTGGAAAGCAACTTGAGGAATGCTAGAAATCAAGGTTCAAATGGTTGGACTGGAATCTCTTGATCTCAACACACGAATAGGTGGTTCTCTCTCAGAAAATGAATGGTGAAAGTGTAGGCACATTCTGATGGATCTCCTCAATGAAGAAGAAGGGTGGAGGGGTATATATAGCCTCCACACAAAATCCAACCATTACACACTTTTGACTCATCTCGGTGGCATCGATTAGAAAACTCCGCATTGCCGCATTGCGCATGCAGAGGGAGCGGAAGGAGGAGAAGTGCGTCCACGTCGCCGCATTGCCTCCATCGTAGCAGGCGCCGGAGGAGGCAACCCTAGTGGCCTATCAAGCCGCCTTTTATTAATGTTTAATTAAGTTTTAAGTAGACTTTGGCCGTCGGTTGACCGGCCATTATGATAATTTGAGTTTGTATTAGGGTTATCCGTGTCGCGTGTGTATCATTTTTTTTACGCGCGTAAATTTTGGTTGGTCTTCCGTTGGACGCTCGAGCCGATTCATATGTAAAAGCGGACGCGCCCGTCCGCCTGGCCGACCCAAACGGACGAAAAGCGGACAACCGCATGTTCGTTTGGGTCGTCCAGTTGGAGTTGCTCTTATACCGTTCAAATGGTAGATGCATTTCCCGCCCAAAAAAAGAGAGGCGGATGCATTGAAGCTCATGAGGAGAAGAACACTTTCGGGTTTTACCTTCCAACTATGGGTGTGTTTGGTTTCCGTTATCAACTAGAATGTCATTGGTTGGACCTGTTCTGAGGCCTCATTCCCGCGTTTGGTACGTAAGCGGACCAGGAACCAACTCGTTCCCGCGGAGGGAATATTCGGCCCATATCCGGAACGCGCCGATACCTCCAAACCGGAGGAATCATGCGGAACCGGTCCTGGGTCTCGCTCTAGCCCGTCACTCCCGACAAATCCTCGCCTCTCCATCTTTCGTCTCCTCTCCCTCCCCGTCCCTCCATGTCTCGATCTGAAGAGGAGCGGGTGCGGCGGCCGAGCCACTAGAGGCCGATGGCCTGTTCCGGCGGCAACGGCGGCGTTCCTAGGATCCGTTCCGGTGGCGGCCTGATCTGCGCGGGGGGAGGGGGCGGTGGCACCGGCGGCCTGGTCTGCTGGGGGCTGCGGCAACTAGGCCTGTTGGGGGTTGCCGTAGCATCTTCTCTATAGATTGCTCCTTCTTGAGTTAGCGATGATATGCATCGCGGTAGCAGATCGTAGCTTCCATATATTCTTGTTTCTTCTGTGTAAATTGCTTCTTTTTGTTTGTAGAAATGTATTGGTGCAAGAGAAATAGTCATATGATATGTTTGATTTTATGTATCTCAGTATCTGTCATGCTTGTGTATAAATGTTATCAAAATGACCAAATTCGTTTTATTGTGTCTCACCAACCAAACACTCGGATGTAATCATTCCATTCCATCTATTACCTCAACCAAACATAAAAATGAAATCGACCCATTCTAGTGAAATAAAATGTCATGACATTTCATTCCACTTCTTTCCACAACCAAACACACCCCAAACCGGTAGCCTCCCCTTTGTTTTGTAGGATTTTTGTAGGAATTCTATAGGATAGGATTTGCAAAGGAAAAATTCTTTTGAAGCCCTTTGGTTTGTAGGAATGGATTCTTATTCCTATGTAGGATAGGAATCAATCCTTCATGTTTTGGAGGAAAAAAAACATTAGGCCTCCTTTGGTTCATAGGATTAAAAAATTATAGGAATAGGAAAGTCATAGGAAATGAGATGGCATACATCTCAAATCCTATGCATAGGAATAGAAAAAGAGATGCCCATTGATTTACATCATATGATTTTTTTCCATTGAGTCTAGACTAATGTTTATTTTCTTATGAAATGTGAAGGATAGGAAGAATTTCTCCACAGGAATAGGATTTCATTCCTACAAACCAAAGAGCTCTAAAGAAATTTTTCCTATAAAAATCCTATCCTATGAAAATCCTACAAAATTCCTCTAGCCTAGACTTAATGAAAAAAAAAATCTTATTCTATACATCAAATGACATCTCTTTCTTTATAGAAATTGACATACATATTATCTCACTTCCTATGATTTTCATATTCATGTAAAATTCCTATCCTTAAACGGCCAGATCTCGCGTCTCCGGTCGACGCCGTGAAATCCCCCAATGCCCCTCTCCCATTCCGCCGATCTTCCACCCGCCGCGCGCAAAAGACACCTCCCCAGGGACATTCCCGTCAATTCAGGCAGGTCACGGAGGACGCAAAATTCCACGCTCCCGAACCAAGCCGGCGAGTCGGAGGCGCCTTCTCTACGCCGCCGCCGCCGCCGCCGCCGCCGCGTGGACCAGCCCGAACAAACCAACCTCGAGCTTCTCGCCGTCCCGGGAACGCACGTGCCCCGGGCGTCCACCACGACGCCTCGATCCGCCCTTGTGCCTTCATGAGACTCCTCCTTGTCGCGGCGGCCCTGGTGGCCTGCGCCGCCGCGCACGAGCACCACGGCGAAGCTCCCATTTGCGCCGGCGGCGGTGGTCGCGTGGTCGCGGAGTTCCGTCCCGGGGAGGTGACCCTGGACGGGCACCCCGCCGACTGGGAGGCCGTTGAGGCCTCGGAGTTCGCGTTGCTCCCGGCGCTGGACCCCGACGACGACAAGGCCTACACCGGTGGCAAGGTCGCCGTCAAGGTTCGCCCCCTGTGTCCCGCCATGCTCTCTCTCTATAGCTCCCCGTACGGGAATTTGTGGATCTCGAGAAACAAGGTGGATCGTAAAAATATTAGCTGCCTCAGTTGCTGAAATGATGACTAGTGGATGCCTGAACTTATGCGACAGCGTTTGGCGTGTACTGTCGAATAAGGTGCACAGTGTCATTTGTAGTACTCCGTCTGGAATTAACTGTCGATGAAACGAGTGCTCATTTCATCGACAGTTAATTCCGGACTGAGGTTGTAGGCTTGTAGCTGTCTGGATTAGATGTGTAGTGCGTTTGCAGTGGAAGAGGCATTCCGTATGTGTGATCTCTCGCAAGTGGTGGCTTTGTTTAACTTTTGGATGGAATGGACTGTGTGTGCAGGCTGTGCATGATGGCGTCAATGTTTTCTTCATGCTGCAAGTTGATGGGGACTATGCTTACACTAAAGGGTACTTCCACTTTTTATTTGGTACACTTCTATTGGTTTGCATGATACAGCTAGTGGAAGTTGTATTGCCTTTTATGGTCATTCTTTTAGTTCTGAGGTGTGCCAAATTTGGTTGGAGACATTGGACAGCTCTACTGATTTGAAGTTTGATGCACAAACTCTCCCAGCAAAACTGCAAAGCTTATCTCTTTCTTTTCCTTTTGCTTGGAGCATCAATTTCTTGCTAAATTGTTCTACTTCAATTGTAGCCATGACAGTTATGGAGGCTGGGAGATTATACATGAACCTCAGTTAGTTGTATTACTTGGCTATTGCATGATATTTTCTCTTATGACCTTATCTTCGTAAAAAGCCTGATGGTGGTCTGATTTATTTGAGATTGTTTTTTGATCTTATGATTGGAGAAAACAATTATATTCTCAGTGTATGCATGTTAGCCTTGTACCATTACTTCTCAGCTATACAGGTCTGCAGCAAGTATCCTGTGCTTTTGATTGACTTGTTTTGTATATTGCAGTGAAAGTAAAAAGTGCCCCTCTGTTGCTCTGATGTTCCAAGTTGGAGAAAAAGCCACATATTACAATGTAAGTTTGATTTAAGCCCCTTTATTCCCAACTCTCAAGTCACGGTGCTAAATGCTAACTATATGTGTCAGTTTAGTGCTGCTGAATGTTAAAACTAGTTATTGGTAGGAACTAGGGTTCTACCGGGTCTAGGCCGGAGGTTGTACGGGAAGGAGGGAGTTGGACGTGGACGAACACGCGGCGGCCGGCGGCTGGGCCCCGTCGTGCGTGTGAGAGGAGGCGACGGCGATGATAGGAGGCGGCTAGGGTTTAGGGTTCCGGCTCCTCGGGGAGCCGGGCAATAGAATTGTCTTATTGCTTGATTTCTAAAAGAGTCTTTACAACTGTTTATATAATCACGATGCTAATAAAAATAAGATAACTTTTGGGCTAAGCCCCTAACTAAACCTGTCCAGTGGGCCTCCTCCGGGTATAAGTTACCCCGGTCATAACATCTCTCCCCGCCTGCGCAAACAGCTCGCCCTCGAGCTGGAAGTCTGGGTAGTGTTGGCGGAACTCGTCGCGCTGCTCCCAAGTGGCCTCCTCCTCCGGAAGGCCGTCCCACTGGATCAACAAGTACCACACCCCGCGACGTAGCTGGGCCTGCAATACCTTCGCTGGCCAGGGAAGGAGGCGGCCGTCGGAGGTCGGAGGAAGCGCTGGCGTGGCCGCCGGTGGCTCCCCATGGAAGGGCTTCAGCAGCCCCACATGGAAGACGTCATGGATGCGAGCACCGGCTGGAAGCTGAAGACGGTAGGCTACCTTTCCGATGTGCTCCAGCACGGAAAATGGCCCGGTGTAGCGAGGGCCCAGCTTGCGCTTCGCGCGCGGGTCAAGTGACTGCGTAGAGCGGTGAAGAAGGCGCAGCCACACCCAGTCGCCCACCACGAACTCCGCCTCGCGGTGGTGGCCGTAGTAGTAGTGCTTGGCCAGCTGCTGGGCTTGAATGAGGTGTTGCCGCACCTCCGCAAGCATCTTGTCTCGGCTGCGAAGAAGGTCGCCCGCCGCCTCCGTCCGAGCCGTCTTTGGGTCAACCGGCAGGATGGGCGGGGGCGGTCGGCCGTAGACCACCTCGAACGGCATTGCGCGCAGGGCGGAGTGATAAGACGTGTTGTAGCAGTACTCCGCCCATGCGAGCCAGTCCACCCAAGCGCGAGGACGATCACCGGTGACACAACGCAAATACATGGCAATCACCTTATTGACCACCTCGGATTGGCCGTCCGTCTGAAGATGGAAGGCCGTGCTCAGGCGGAGCTTCACGCCCGCCATCCGGAAGAGATCGCGCCAGACATGCCCCGTGAACACCGGGTCCCGGTCGCCGATGATCGAAGAGGGAAACCTGTGGAGGCGGACGATGTCGTCGAAGAAGGCACGACCCACAGATGCGGCAGTGTAGGGATGGCCGAGCGCGATGAAGTGCGCGTACTTGGAGAAGCGGTCGACCACCGTGAGGATGACGGACTTGCCGCCCACCTTGGGGAGGCCTTCAATGTAGTCCATGGAGATATCAGCCCAAATCTGAGAGGGCACCTCCAAGGGCTGTAGCAGACCAGCCGGCCGCAGTGTCTCCGTCTTGTTGCGCTGGCACGTCACACAAGACCGCACCTAGTCTCGGACCAGGGCCCGATCACCGGGGATGTAGAAGTCGGCGCGGAGACGGTGGAGGGTCTTCTGCACACCCTCGTGGCCGGCCGAGTGGGCCAGCAGCAGAACCTAGTGACGGAGGACGCCGTAGTTCGGCATGAAGAGACGGCGCCCATGCAGGAGCAAGCCATCCGCCAGGCGCCACGGCTCCTCCAGGTCGCTGGCATGAAGGCGCTGCCGAAGGAGCTGAGCGTCCGGCGCGTCCGTGGTGGCCCTGCGGATGTCGGTGAAGAGGGCGAAGGAGGGCCTCGAGCGGATGCAGAGCGCCGGCCCATCGGAGTCACCGACGACTGCGTGGTGGTTGGCGTCGCGGCGGGACAGGGCGTCGGCCACGGTGTTAAGGCGGCCCGGACGATACTCGACGGTGAAGTCGAAGCCAAAAGAGCTTACTGATCCACTGGTGTTGCGGCACGGTAGACAGCCTCTGGTCCAATAAGAACTTGAGGCTGTAGTTATCCGTGCGAATCGGAATGACCGGCCCCAAAGATAGGGCCGCCAGTGGCGCACGGCCTGCACCAAGTCAATGGGCTCCCTCTCATAAGCCGCGAGCTTAAGATGGCGCGCGGCGAAAGGCCCGCTGAAGAACGCGAGCGGTCCGTCGCCCTGATGAAGGACGGCGCCGAACCCCACACCGGAGGCGTCGCAGTCCACGACGAACGGGCGGTCGAAGTCAGGCATCTGGATGACGGGACCCGTCGTGAGGGCCCCCTTGAGAGCCTCGAACGCCTCTGTCGCCTCTGCATCCCAAGCAAAGGCGTCGCGACGCAGCAGGCGCGTGAGCGGGGACGCGATGAGGCCGAACTCCCAGATAAATTTCCGGTAGTACCCCGCGAGGCCCAGGAAGCCGCGGAGAGCTTGCGGTGAGTGCGGTGTCGGCCAGGCCACGACGGCCGCCACCTTGTCGGCGTCCATAGCAACCCCCTTGGCCGAGATGACGTGGCCGAGGTAGGCGACTGAAGGCGTCCCGAACGAGCACTTCGAGCGCTTAAGATGAAGATGGTGCGCTCAAAGCTCGTTGAAGACGATGGCGACGTGCTGAAGGTGCTCTGCCCACGAGGCGCTGTAGATAAGAATGTCATCAAAGAAAACGAGCACAAACCGACGCAAGTAGGGGCGGAGGACGTCGTTCATCAAAGCCTGAAAGGTCGCTGGGGCGTTGCAGAGGCCAAAAGGCATCACCAAGAACTCGAAGTGGCCGTGAGAGTCCGAAACGCCGTCTTGGCGACATCGTCTAGGTGCATCCGCACCTGGTGGTAGCCCGATCGGAGGTCGAGCTTGGTGAAGAAGCGCACCCCATGTAGCTCGTCCAGGAGCTCATCGACCACTGGGATAGGAAACCTGTCCTTGAGTGTCTGGGCGTTAAGGGCGCGGTAGTTGATGCAGAAGCGCCACATGCCGTCCGACTTGCGGACGAGGACCCGCGCCGAAAACGGCGACGTGGAGATCCGGATGATGCCCAAGGTTAGCATGAGCGTCCACTGCTGCTCCAGCTCGTCCTTCTGCAACTGGGGATAGCGGTAGGGGCGCACTGCAACCGGCGCTGTGCCCGGCAAGAGATGAATGCGGTGATCATACACCCGGGCTGGCGGAAGGCCCCGCGGCTCGTGGAAGAGGTCGCGGTGCTGCTGCAGGAGGTGATCCAACAGTGGGTGCTCGGGTTTGGTGGCGGTCACGGCCAGCTGCATCGCTGGTGAGGCGCCACCCACGCCCTCCCACCGGACGCGGCGACCCAGGCGCCAGAAGGTCATCGTCAGGGCACCGAAGTCCCAGAGGATGGGACCGAGGGTCCGCAAGAAGTCGACGCCGAGGATGAAGTCGAAGCAACCCAAGTCGATGCCGACGCACGTGATGGTGAAGTGCTCGTCGCCGATGGTGATGGGCATGTTCCGCGCCAGCCCATGGCACCGAAGGCGGTCGCCGTTAGCCACCGTGACCCGAAGTTGCTCCCCGCCCGTCAGCTGCAGCGCTAAGCGACGCATGGTTGCCTCGGGCAGGAAGTTATGCGTGGAGCCCGTATCCAGGAGGGCCACCAGGCGCTCGCCGTGAATCATCACCGGCAAAAGCATAGTCTGCTTGTCGCGAATGCCGGCAAGCGCCTGGAGCGAGACCACGAGCGCCGTCGCCGGAGTGGGCGCGGGGGCGGCCTCCGCAGCAACTGGTGGCGGACCGTCGGCGGGTGTGTCCTCCTCGACATAGTCGGCCACCTCCAAGTAGAAGAGGCGCGGGCAGACGTGGCCCGACACATAGGGCTTATCGCAGTTATAGCAAAGCCCCTGGCGACATCGCTCGAGCTGCTCAGCCGGAAAGAGCCGGCGGAAGGGCCGCGTCGTAGCCGGAGTGGTAGTCGTTGGAGCGGCCGGGGGCAGCTGGCCCGGCACAGGTGGTGTCGGAGGCAGCCTGGCGGGCTGTCGGCCACCCCGAGCCGGCGTCGCCTGCTGCAAGGCCTGCGCGCGACACTCGAAGGCGCGGACGTAGTACATGGCCGTCTGGAGGTCCTGGGGTCCCCGAAGCTCCACGTCCACGCGGATGTGATCCGGCAGACCGCCGACGAAGAGCTCGGCCCGCTGCTGAGCCGTCACGCCCGGTGCGTGGCACGCTAGGGCCTGGAAACGGTCGGCGAAGTCCTGCACTGTGGAGGTGAAGGGGAGGCGGCTGAGTTCCGCCAGCCGGCTCCCGCGTATCGGCGGCCCGAAGCGAAGGAGGCATAGCTCGCGAAAGCGCTCCATGGGGGCATGCCGCCCTCGTCCTGCTCGAGGGCATAGTACCACGTCTGTGCGGCGCCCCGGAGGCGATAAGAGGCGAGCAAGTCCGGTCCAACGCGAGCGTGCATTGCCCTTGGAAGAATTGCTCACACTGGTTGAGCCAGTTGAGGGGTTCCTCGGTGCCGTCGCAGGTGGCGAAGTCGAGCTTGGCGAAACGCGGCGGTGTCTGAGTCTGACCGCCGTGAGCGTACGGCTCGGCGGTACGGAGCAACGAAGAGGATGGCGCCGGCCCGGTGTGCACAGGGGGTCCCTTGTGAAACGGTGGCCCGTCGAAGCCAGCGTGGGAACCCGTGGAGCCGGAGGGCCCGCCGTAGGGCAGGGTGGGCGCCGGCTGTTCCGCGGCCATAGTGTAGACCGGCTGCGGTGATGACCCGGCCAGCCAGGCCGGAAGCTGGGACGGCGAGGGCGGGAACCGAACCTGCTGGATCGGAACGCCCGCTGGCGCGGTCGTAGCGGGCCCGGTGCTGGGCGGCGGTGGCGCCTGCAGCTGCGGCTGCGTGAGGGCGACGGACGCTGCGGGAGCCGCGATGGCCGGTGACGGCCACGGCGGCCATAGCGGGGTGGTGGTGGTGGGTGGCTGCAGCTGCAGCTGGGGCTGCAGCGGCCCGACCAGCGCCGCGGAGGCCCCCGGGTGCGGTGGCTGCCATGGCAGGAGAAGGGGCCCGGTGGCGGTGGCGAGATCGCGGAGTGCTCCGGTGACCTCCTCCGAAGTGAAGACGGCGGCGACCGGCGCGGCGGCGGTGGAGGCGCGCTGGCCGTGGTGGACAGCGGGGCGGTGGTGGCGGTGGGCAGCGGGAGGGTTGGGGTGGGCGGCGGCAAAGACATGATCGCAACCGAGCTAGCTGATACCAAAGTGGTAGGAACTAGGGTTCTACCGGGTCTAGGCCGGAGGTTGTATGGGAAGGAGGGAGTTGGACGTGGACGAACACGCGGCGGCCGGCGGCTGGGCGCCGTCGTGCGTGTGAGAGGAGGCGGCGGCGATGACATGGGGCGGCTAGGGTTTAGGGTTTCCGGCTCCTCAGGGAGCCGGGCAATAGAATTGTCTCATTGCTTGATTTCTAAAAGAGTCTTTACAGCTGTTTATATAATCACAATGCTAATAAAAATAAGATAACTTTTGGGCTAAGCCCCTAACTAAACGCGTCCAGTGGGCCTCCTCCGGGTATAAGTTACCCCGGTCATAACAAGTTAGCTTTATTTCTTCCTGTACTATGTACTGGAGAAGCGCCTATTGAGCATATATGGATAATGTTGTTTTACCTTTTTTGACCTATTATTAAACCATATATCTCAAACTTGGAGCTATTTGCCTTTTTAGATGGGAGGGTGCAAGGATTTGCCTGGTTCATGTACGAGAAAAAGTTGCAGAGATCATGAGGTCGACATTATGCACTTTTCAGTTGGAAATGCTATTCCTGGACGTCTTTATGGTGGCAATCACATAGATAATGCAGCTGGAAAAGGAGGTGATAGGTAATTCTAATGTGCTCTCATGGTGGTTGTATAGTTATGCTTAGTAGGATGTGAAGATTTGTTGTTGAAATACTTGATTCGTGCAGATTTGGCCATCTTGTTGATGTCTATTCATGGAATCCCCATTGCCGCTACCTTGATGGTATAGGCCCTAAAGGTACTCTGCTATTTGACACAAAGAAATTCTCTCTTTTTATTTGAAAAATTATTTAATGTTATTACATGCATTTTCATTTTTTGTGTGCATTGACATTCTGTGACAACCTTGCATAATGGTTTGCATTTCAGAAAACAATTCAAATGCTCAAAATGATTGGCATGGGGCTTGGTGGCACAGTTCCCTGACCTTCCATTCAGGTAGGTCATTGAACATCATCACTACATTCACATTTTATCCTTGATCTCATGATATCTAATCATGCATTCTTTACCACATGGTTTCTTGGAGAAGCTAAGAAATGCACGTCTGTGCAGAAGCAAATAAGTACACAAGGAGGACATGTTCTCATGTTCTTAATGCCCGCATCCTCTGCCCGCTAATTTGCATGCTACTTAATGAGTTTCAATTGACAGCATGTGAAACATTATCTCTGGAACATTCGACTTTTTTGGGACCTTCGATAGCGTGAACTTGATTAAAAGGCAAATCCGCCCAAGTAGAACTAAATCATTTTACTATCATGTGAACTCTTCAGGTTTTGTGGATGATGACAGTCCTTATGGAAAGAAAGATGACAAAGGCACATATTACTTTGAGTTCTCAAGGCCCCTAAGAACAATGGACCAGTTTCAGCAGGTGTCTTATCTACTACTATTTTATTACATTATTTTCCACACTATTACATGAAAACCAGCATACCCAGGGACATGTGCAGAAATGAAGTTATAGTGTCAAGAAACATTCATATCATTGTATTTCTGTTCCTTCGACAACTAGATCTGCAATTTGCCAGCCTTGCTAAGGAAACTGTGTGCATGCAACATTCCCGTGGTTGGGTGATTATCGGAAATGTCTAGTTTGTACTATAAGATACATGCACCGTATGACAAAGTTATTGCCATGGTACACTTAGGACACACAACCCACTTAAATGGAGACTGTTTAGATGCTTGGGCGAATATCTGTACTGGCACGGTACGTTCATATCTTCAGCAACACAAGTTCAAGCACAGCCTCTTACGATGATGGTCAGTTTGTGTGGATCTACTTCAAACCTGCGAGCTGACACACACAGGGATTAATGTGTCTCAATTGCACGCTTCAAGATTATACAACACCTTTCAAATAATTAAACATACCTTTTGGTCACTAAATCTGTTTGGCACTTAAATGTTTCTTTGGCTATGCAGGATGCGCAGTTCACAATAGGCGAGCCCAGCAGTATGGCCGTAGCTTTCTGGTACCCAACTGACGGCAAACCATGGAGCAACTCCCAGCATTACTCAGCCAGCTGCGACTGGGTGACTCTGGACATACAGCCTTCATTGGAAGCCGCTCGATACCGCCCAGCCCCTAACCGTTCCTGGGATGCTGCGACCGCCTTCGCCTTGCTCCTTTCAGTGGTGGCCGTTTGCGTGTCTATCTTTGTGGGCTACTCAGCTTCGAAGAACAAGAGCGGTGTCCAATTTACACAGCTGGCAGACATCTAGTTTGGTTGCAGGAATTATTTCGATTGCGTGCCAGCATTTCATGACCCACGCCATCCATATGTGAGGCTAATGGGTTTGTAAGATCCTTTCACACTTGGACAGAGGGATTCCCCAGTATAGTTGCGTCGGGATAATCTAGTGTAGGACACAGAAAATACACAGCCAGTTTCGATTGTAACGTGCAGCGCACATTTTCTGTAAATGATGTATTTCAGTTCATACTGGCAGTCATTGTTATTTTCTGCGGGGAAATAGAGAGATTTGATACTCATCTGGCGAAGTACGACAAGCCAACAATTTGGCCAAGTGCATACTGTCGGCCATTTTTATTTTCTGTAAATGATGTATAGTCAATGCATACTGTCGGACATGATAATCTGGTAGTCTAGCTTTCTCGCAAAAAAAAAGTTTTGCGACAGCGATCTCTCACTTGATGTTTTTCCCTCTGACGTTCATATTAGGCCAGGGCCCAAGCAAGAAGAAGAAAATCTTAACCGGTCGCGGGCCGGGAGAGACCCCTGGAAGCTACAGTATGCTGGTCCCATCATCGGCCCGTGAGAATCTAGTTGCTAGGGTTTTAGGCGAGATAGCCTCTCCCAAGGTTTTTGCGCAACCTGCGGCACGGCTCACCAATGGCTTAGCGGTTCCGGTTAGTAGCAGCCATTCGTGCCCCCATGTGCTCCTCCATGGCCGACCCAGCGGACGCCGCCACAGCACCGGCGAACGACGACGACGTCGACGATCTCTACGCCGACCTCGACGACCAGGTGACCGCCGCGCTGGCCGCGGCTGGGGAGAGCGGCGGCTCCAACGCCAAGGACTCCGACCCGGCCACCGACGCCGAGGCCGACGCCGACGCCATCGAGGCTGTGGATTTGGGGGACGGGCTCGCGGGCTACAGCAGCAGCGACGAGGAGAGTGAGGATGACCTCCACATCGTGCTCAACGAGGACGGCTGCGCGCCGCCGCCTCCTTCTGCCGGCCGGTGCGAGGAGGGGTGGGCGGAGGAGAGCGAGGAGGGGGAGCTTCGGGCCAGCCTCTTGAAGAGTCTATCTGCTAAGGACGGCGGACAGCGCAAGGTATGCTTCGCGAATTTGTGAGGGATCGCTACTTGCTAGTGTCAAATTCGTCGAAACAATAGCTAATTTTTGCTCTTCTACTAGTTAATTGGGACGTGCTGAGAGTTCCTGATTTTTCAGTACCGGTCTCGGTACACTCCATGGTTTAGCATCCCAAATTCTGTTGTTCTGATTTCTGATACATTAGTAGTAGCTTGGAAATGCTATTTTGTAAATTAAACGAATTATATAACTAATTTGGATGAATGATGGGGTTTTCCATGTAATTGCGATTTCCAGCTTCACGGCCTCCACTACAAGGGACCTCTTGACAAAACAACAGTGGCAATCACAGGACAAGGTGATCTAGGTCACCAGCATGCGTTTCAGAAGGATTATTATTTTTTCTTGCCAAGAAACAGGTATGCTCCCTTCTCTCATTCTAGCACAAAATCCATAGAATTGTGTAACACGGAACTTTGCTACTCATGTTCTCGTTGCGATAGCGATACGAGTATTTATGGCTTTGTTTGGCGATTAGACATTGGATTATTTATGACCGTTGCTTGCTTATTTGTTAGCTGCAACTAATTGGCTGGTCTTTCGTTCTGCCTTTCTATCATTATTAGGATATGTAGTTGCACTTGCTTGCTTATTCGACCATTCTTCTATTATTTCAGGACGGTTTTCGACATAAACATTGAAGCATTTCAGCAGAAGCCTTGGAGACAGCATGGTATAGATCTTACTGATTACTTCAATTTTGGTCTGGATGAAGAAGGTTGGAGAAAATATTGTTTTGGCATGGTAGGTTTCATGACCCATTTTTTCTTCACATTTGTGTTGGGACTTTATAATTTGAAAAATTGTGATAGAGAAACTTTACTGTTTTTTTCCTGTAGAAACAGTTCACACAGGGAGCCAGATCACTTGCAGAAAAATCGTCAGGAATGGATCAGGTGAGAAACAGCCTTGAAGGTTTGTCTGTGTTCTTATTAAGAATTTTCTTACATATCTTTGCATCCAGGAATCACATCACAATCTTGAATCTAGTAAGCTAATGCCAAAGTCAGCAATTTATTCTGGATTTGAAGGAAGTAATGACGTTGCCAAGGTAATATGAAGTTAACTTTTCTTGTGGTGGAAGCAGTACATGAATTATATTCAGTCTATGAGAGCTAACTTAATACTGCACATCTAGCCAAAGGGTAGAGCTATCGATGTTCAAGGTGGTCTGTTTGAACGTCTTCCGTCAGCAGATATGTGGCGTCCAAGAGAAAGGGATTCTGATGTTGTGATACAAGTATGTTTCATCAAGGCGTCTAATATGTTGCTGCTATATCTCCTGATTTATATCTTATTACAAGTTATTCCGATTGTACAGGTAAACATGATGCTTTCGCCTTCAAATCACTCCACTTCTGATGACAGCTCAACAGTAAATGACAAGTGCATGACTACTGAAAGGTATGCAGAGTCGGAACTACATGTCCCTGTTGTTTTGAGAAGGTTATACTTGTATTTCGCAAAATGATTGCTGAGCTGACCGTATTCTTAATCACAGTGAATGCAGAGTATTGGTTAACGATCCCGGCGTCAAATGTTTGAAAGACACTAACCATCTGGTGGACAAGGTTGTTCCTAAGGAAGTGCTTAATGGAGGTTCCTCAGAGTGTACTGGGAGCAAATTGGATACCAGAGATTCAGCTTCTACAAGGGACCATTTTTCTAGTCCTCGTTATTCTGACATGCTTTCTGAAGAATCAACAGAAGATTGCTACTTTAAGAGAGCTAATAGATATCCAAATTCCAAGGCTACTTGTTCAGACACCAAGCTTAAGAATGTGTATGCCAAGTCTGATTTTTGCCGCCATTCGAGTAAATCAGACCAAGAAAGTGCCAAGGGTGACAGTCATAGCTATACCCCCTCTCCTGCTGATGATAGATATGACAAGACAGATGAACCTGATTTCATGTCCAGTGGCGTATTTATGAATCGTCAAAGTGATCACCGTCTCCTTAAATATGGGCATCAAGAAAGAAAAGAACAGAAGCGGAAAGGTTCAGCTTATGTAAGGCATGATGCGTTTGAGAAGGAAGAAAAAATAGCATATAGCTATGCTAGCAGGTATGATAGAAAGCATGAAGAGAAAAGATCTAGCTCCACTTTCCTTGGTAATGATTGCCGCAATGCTGTTCACAATCAGGTTTATGAAAGACGTGATTATTCACCTGCTGAAAGAGCAGCTTTGAGAAATGGCGTGCATCGCTTTAGTACCATCTCTAACCATCATCACGACCGTTTTTCTAGGCATGAATTCAATGATGACCAAGATGATCTGCAGAGGCTCTCATTAGCCAAAGGGTGGCAGCGACGCCATGATCACGGATATGGATACAAGTCAGTGCAAAAGGCTGAGCTTTTTGATGACATTGATAGGCACATGTATAGAGAAAGTTATTACCAGGAAACTAGAAGAGTCCGACATGGCCATGATGAGGAAGATGAACTATTCGATTACAATGACTACCGATTTGGTGAGTTCTGTGGACCTGAGGTTAGACGAAAGTATCGAAGCAGAAGATCTGCAGAAAGCAGTGATGAACATTGGAGACATCCTTACCACTTCGTTTCGCCTCCTCGGGCAAATGACTACCCCAAGAATCCTGAGAGAAACTGGTCTTCTCCTGGTTTAACTTCCTTGAGCTCAAGAAACAGTCGAAATGCCAAATTCATGCAATATCATCATGATGAATACTATCAAAATAACAAGCACCATAATTCTTCAGCTCACATTGACAACATTCAACAATCTGTTTCATTCACTGCTGCCCCCTGTGAGACTGGTTATGGTATTCTTCCAGTCAAGAGGAAGCTCCATGCTGGTCTGGGTTCGATGAGCCGTAAAGATCTTCTCGGCATAGCAATTTCAAAAGGGAGAAGACTGAAGCATGACCAATTCATGATCAGTGATAGGAAGCTTTATGCTGTGGAGATGCACAATTCTCCAAAGGAAACTGTTAGAGAAGCCATTTATAGTTTCAGTGATATGAGAGATAGTAATACTATTTCAAACATTCACGATGAAAGAAGACATGAGCACATGAATATTCAGCCCAAGGACACAGCTAGCATCCGCTTGAATGATAGGAAAAGAAAGGTAAACTTTGAGGAGATAAAATCAGAAATGTTGTACGCATATATAATATTCAATATATCTTTTTCCTTAAGTTCTTATTGTGGCAAGAGGGTGATTTCAACCAGCATATATGTGCACATAAAAAGGGAAGAAAAGGAGTGGGGCTTTATGCTGCTCAAAACTGAATTGCACATAGCTCAGTATGGTGGTGGAATTTGCAACTCCTCAGTTTTCTTTGAAATTTATGTTTTTATCTTTTAGGGGCATTTACGCACTTCCAGAACAATGCACACTCTCCTTTGGTAAGCTGTTTCTTTAGATGGTCTGGTCTCTAGTGGGATCCTACCAAAGTTTGGTGTCAATTTTAAACCAACTTGGATATCGGTCAGATATAGCTGCTCCATGTCTGTAAACAAGGCCTGAAATAACTTAACAGGATTCTGGATTTTTGTTGTTTACGGGTTAGCGTTTGTCCATATTATCAACATTTTGATTGGTATTTCTGAACTAGGGCGTGTATCGGGATAACTACTCTCTAGAGGATAGCCATGGACACATACTTAACAATATCTGATGCTATTCTCTTGCTGTTTAATAATCTTCTCGCACTTTAATGTACGCTCACAAGGTAGTGTTAGCTTCTTTTCCACTGCTGAGATTATAGCCTGCTCTGGCATCTGCATACTTATCTCCAATGAGTGATTGTATTAATTTGCACCACTGTCGCACATGGTCAATGAAATGCCAATTTCTCTTCTACTATAGTATCTTCAACACATATGATGCCTGGAATCCTCTGCTTCTAGTCAGTCACAGTACTTGGATCTTACAGTAGCAGGACATGGTATGCACATGGAGATACACAATTTCATGATGTGCCAACACAGTGACGGTGAAATACATGGGTTGAAGTTCTGCGCATTCGTACTTTGTAGATTGTGTTCTTGTATTAATACATGCTAGGTTGCTTAGCAAGCAATTTATATAGATATTTTAAATACAACTATAGAGGTCTATGTGCTGTACATTTGTGCTATTTTTTTGTGATGATGTTTGTCTGTGTGTGCGTTCTATGTTGGCTGGTAGGTTTGTTTTTAAATAATAGTGACCTAGTGTGTGCTGTGAATATGTAACATCATCGTTGCTGGCTGAAGTGTTTGGTGTCCAACGTGTGCCAAGGACCTAATGTCAGCATACTAGTGCTTTGGACTTTTTGACTGGCTTGTTCATGTCAAGTATTTGAAATTTGATAGATCCAAGCTCAAGAAGTGACAGTTTTCCTCCCTATGTACTTATTTTCATCATGAGAATATTGTACCTGGTTTGGTTTGTATGTCTGACCATTGATGAACTCAGTAAAATGTACTACAACTAAAATTCCAACTTGTCATTTCCAGTTAAATTACAATAACCATTGAACTGATCCCAAATTCATTTCTTCTTAGGGATTGACTATTGTACATTTTTTGTATATTTTTTCCCATAAAAGATAATCTTAAATCAATTTACATTTCTGCTCTGAGGCCTGAGGTGAGACATTGTTCGATTCTTACATGACGTCATACATTTTATTCGGATATCCTCTCAGATCTTAATAACTCAAACTGTTAATGTGTTGTCAGTTTTGGTGACATTTGGAGATTATTATGGTTTAATCTTATTTTGCTCTCTATTGAGCTCTGACTGCACATTCAGTATTCAAGTGGATAGCCTTTTAAACTAGTGCTGTACTTTACTTTCACCTAATCCTTTTACTATCATCTGGCATATCCCTGTTAATTTTTCTGTTGTTGATTTGTTTGACAAATAGTAGCATTTACTATCCCATAGGGGCAGATTGACTGTGTCACCGAGTCAGTACAAAGGCACCCACTTGTAACTATCGTGCTCATACAAGTGTCCTCACTAGTATCTTGATTTGATGCCACATGATTTTATCTCCCAAGGGTCTAATATAATGCCTAATTACACTTAAGTATGCCTTTACTTAATGTATAAATCTATTGCAACTCAATAAGGTCTGAGTTAACACACATTACACATTGCTATAATGCTGATTGGTTTCATTTGCCAAGTATATCAAGTAACATGAGAATAAATTTAGTTTTTTCTTGCTAGATTCTCAAATTCGGAATTTAACGAGATTCAAATGATTATGCTACATATCATCAATCCATGGCAGGTTCCAGTGCACACTGATTACTGACTGGAAATTCATGTATATGCTGTGACTATCATGTTTTGATATTTTGATTGAGCAAGATTGCAGTCAAACTACTCGAGTTTGTTATTGGAACACCAATAACTCCAATGAAATCTCTGAAGTATGCGCTGATGTATATGAAAGCTTGGGTTTTAAATTCTAACATGACATGCTGAGAGAAAAGGGTTTCCTGACAATGTTGTGGTATTGACGTTCCTTTTGGTCTTCATTTTAAAATAATATAGGTCAAAATTAGATGCTCAATAGGACTCTTAGAAATATTCTATGTTTTGCTGCATGTTTAATTTGATAAACCAATTTGAGCTCAGTTCAGGCTGTGTCTCCTCTTCTTTCTTTTTATTTTTTTATATTCTAGGAATTTTTCTGCTGCCCTTCTCCATATACTTTTAATAGTTCATTGGAATAATCGCCTTTTCTCTTACATAATTTGTTTGTACTAGTTATTTTTGTGAATATTCCCAGTTACTGCTTGTGGTGAGGTGTATATATACCTTCTGGATCCCCCAGTAGAAATGTTTTAGATTAATTAGGTGTAAATGGGGAACACCCACAGTAGTTCGTCCAGTTCAATTGGTTTTCCTCGTCAGGGAAAAAAGACACATGGATGGTTAAGCAATAGGATATTATGTCTTAAGTAATTATCTCTTCGTATTTACTTTAGTGATCTAAGACGTCTTATAAAAGTTTACAGAGGGAGTATGATTTATCTTATCAATAAAATAGCCAGAACTTTGCTACTTGTAATTTACATTTATGTTCAGGTTCATATTTTCAATCCGTAGTATAGATTAAGAACATGTTCATGTCCATAAAAATGATAGTACATGGTTTATATCCGGCTGACTTAACACATGCAGTTACTGGTAGAAAGCATTAATTCTTTCTGCGCCTGTATATTTTGCTTAATATTTATACTTAATGGAAACACTTAGTTATAATATATATTTGTTGTTTCTTTTTGTAAAGCAGTGCTGCATCACCAAATATTGATCTCTCAGACACTTAATTTAGCAGCTAATATCCTATAAGTAATCCTACTGGTTGCTGAAGAATAGGATAGGAATATATTTCTTTTAGGTCGTGTTGTAAGTTTACCAAGTTTTATCTGTAACTTCCGTATACTGTATTACGATATTATCTTATCAGATGTTTGATGTGCCCCGGTAACTACTACTCCATTTAAACAATCCATTTAAACCCTGAAGTAATACAGTATACGGAAGTTACCGGGGCACACTGAAGTAGAAAATGCGACAGATGTGCCCCGGTAACAATCCATTTAAACCCCGAAGTAATACAGCAACAATAATCCATTTAACCAATTATCTTATCAGATGTCCATTTAAATGGAGTAGAAAATTGACAATTATTGTTGCTTAGTAAACAGTCCATTTAAACCCTGAAGTTCATTTTTCAGTTTGAAATGAACTCCGATGTCTAGAGCCCAGATATTTGTAACCCCGAAGTCTAAAGCCCAGAATTTGTAACCCCGAACCTTAACAACCAATCCCTTGCTTCCTTTTTGGGTGTTTAGCTGCATTGGAGCCCATTACTGCCCAGTAGACCGGATTTGATCAGCCTTCAATGCCATTTTTTCTAAAGAGAATACCAACATTGCCCCTATCTTCCCATACCACCAACACTTTATACTTTTCTCCTTCTCTTCTCATGCCACCAGCCGAAGTGAGGGATGCCAAAAAAGGGGGTGGGGTCAGTGTGCAGAGTCCACCTGTGACGTTGCTCGGGGCGGAGCGCGCGTTAAGTGGCACTCAAGGCCACAATGGCGGTGGTTGCATCATTCTCACATCGAGGTGGCACCACAAGTGCAGAATCGTGCGATTGATTGAAGGAGGGTGATGAGCAAGGAGGGGACATAGTGTATCCACGAGTAAATGTTTGGGACTCACTGTTTGGCAAGCATCACCCTTTTCCCTGTGTGCCAAACAAGCTGTCTAAGTTGGTTCGTATTAGGAAGTTCAGGGTCCTGAATTTAGGGACTGAAAGTATGAGCACACATCAAACCGGAGGGTTTATAATGGACTTATTTTTCTCTCTGTATGCCTATTTCTGGTGCTTTGTTAACATGGCCATCATTGTAGAATCTTAACTGTCAATGCTAAATTGCTGCTGATTCTTGTGTCCCGGTCCTTTGCTTCTACTACACATTGTGTATTAGTGACAAGGAGTAACTGTCAAAGCTTTAAGAGCAGTTGTTTACCCAACAATGGAACAGGAATACAATTTCTCGCACTATTTGTGTTTGCCATTTCAGTACAAGTCGATGTGCACCTTTTTACCTTATTTTTCTTGCATGCATGCTCTCACCATCTGTGGACTTTTGTTCCTCAATGCTATATTGTCATTTATTGCAGTTTAAGCTCCAAGGCAATGAGATAAGGCGAGTTGAAAGTGACAATGAGGGATGTCTTCCTGCAGACAAGAATTTGCACAGTTCCAAACACAAGGATGTACATCAGAAAGCACAGAAGGTGAAACTGAATAGAAGTTACTATCAGTCAGTCTGCCAGGGCTTGGAGAAAACAACAAACCAAAGACGCCAAACTACCAAGGAAGAAGATGAGATTGAGGAGGGAGAAGTGATTGAAGAGGACCATCAGGATACTGCTCCAAACAGAAAACCTAACAAGCCAAGAAACACAGCATTGAAATCAGTGATTGAAGCAAGCTCAGGCGGTCAGTTAGAGATGATTAATGCAACCTCAAAAGATATTTGCGACAATGGAGCTACAAGGGAATGCGACGAGAAACACATACTTAAGGTAATGGAAAAGATGCAGAAGAGAAGGGAGAGGTTCAAAGAAGCTGTTACTGTTACCCAAAAGGAGCAAGACAATGGCAAGGATGAACTGTTAGCAGTTGCGTGTGGTGCGGACGATGTCAAGAATCAGCGACCTGCAAGGAAACGTCGTTGGGGCGGCAATGGTTAGATGCTGAACTAACCGTGAGTCAGGCATATTTTGTGCCGAAATATCGACTTATGGTACTTGGGAGGAGCCAAAGTGCCAATGTTTTTGATGAACTAGATGCCGCTGTCATCTAGCGATTCAGGTTGAGACACTGTAGATTGAATATGTTTTGATGCTTGGAACAGGAAACAGAATGTACAAAAGCATTCACATATTGCAGTTGTAATTGACCTACAGTTTCAACATTTTTGTCAGAGCAGTCAGCTAATAAGATCAACGGCATCAGACTGAACATCTGCTCGTCTTTCCTCAGGAGAGGGTTACTTCTTTTTTTCCCTTTCCTTTTTTTTGCTGCGCGGGGAATTCTGACACTATCTCTCTTGGGTATATTTGGCCGTGGTCTCTACATATGGACATAGTGTCGCTCTGTTGGTTGCGGAGTTGTCGTAGTGTGCTGCCGTATGCCTGCTTCATGTCTTGGTTGTGTTTTTTGCATGCATTCCTTGGGCTCCTAACTGCAGTGTGTTTTTAAAAGTAGAGTATGGTTTTTGCCGCGGTTATGTTGCTTCATGTGCTTATTAAGCTGTACTGGCAGCCTAAACGAGTGTTATGCTGGTTTATTTTGCGTGGATTGCTCCGTAACCATGGCAAAGCCGCAAAGATCGCTTGAGTAAAAAAATATCATCCATATTCATACCTGCAAGTTATTGTTTTTCAACTCAGGACTGGTGATATCTCTCGCAGCGTGTCAAAAATGAGATGTTGATCATTTCAAAAGACAAAAAGAGAAAGAAAGATATGTTGATAGTTTCATGGTACATCCCCGGTGACAATCACAGGCAGGAACGGGACGCTTCTCTTTTCCTTGGAAAACAGGAGACGGGCATCCCGCCTCGTGTCCAATCGCACGCCGAGGCGAAGCACTCGTCCCGAGAGGTTTTGCCGGTCCGGTGAAACTCAAAAAACACTGACCTTCCCTGCCCGGCGACGTGGCGCGCTCCGGGCCTCTCCAACGGCCTCCCCCATCCCCGCCTCCCGCTTCTGCCCCCGCAGCCCCGCCCACGGCGTCAACACCACCGCACGCGCGTGGGCAATCCCGTAAACTCCACACCCCCTCCCTCACAAAGCCACGCCTCGGCCTCACCTGCTTCGCTGCTCCGACCAGAGCACCGCGTCGCGCTCCAGCGCCATGGCGATGCGGCTCTTCTCGTCCTCGCCGCCTCCCCCGCCCCTCCCGGGCCCTGCCACCACCAAGGCCTCATCCGCCGCCGCGCTCTTCTTCCTCCGCCTACGCCGCGGGAGGCCCGCTGCCGCGGCAGGGGGAGGGCCCGAGCGGGACGGGGAGGGCCCCTTCGACAGGAGAATGGAGGAGATTGCGAAGAAGGTCCCGCTCTTCGAGCCCGCCATGGGCGAGCCCGCCGCCACGGCTGAGCGCCCGCTGCCCATCAACCTCGAGCTCTGGCTCCACCGCGCCAAGGTGCACACCAGGAAGTACGAGTTCGCGGAAGCCGAGAAGCTCCTCAACAAGGTGCGCACCTACAGCACAGAGTTCAATGCATCCAACATAATAGTATGACATCTCACTGAAACACAACAAGAGATAATGAGGCTGCATTGTGCTCTAAAATGCTACTCCATTATTGTTTATATAGAATCATCAAGTGTCTAATTGTTTGGTTGCTCTAAGCTGACGATCGGTTTCTGATCCAGTGCATGTTGTATTGGCCTGAAGACGGGCGCCCATACGTCGCGCTTGGGAAGCTATATAGCAAACAGTCGAGGTTTGACAAAGCTAGAGCGGCTTATGAAAGGGGCTGCCAAGCCACACAGGGAGAAAATCCATACATTTGGCAGGTTTGCACGTCATCACCTCACTTCTAAACCGACTAGTAGAAAATTTATACCACGTCAGCAATGCAGGGCATGTGGTTCATCCTCTAGAGGCTTACGTGTCAACATAAATAATGCCCATACGGTTATCTTAACAATATCTTAATATACCAAGTGTAATTTTTTTTGTTAATATGCCATGTGTGGATTTGACTATGTTTAACTATAACTCGTTCGTCTATATGTTATACTCGGTGTTTCTCAAACGAAAAAGAACACACTGGGAGCACCTATAAGGGTCAATCTTTTTACTATTTAGCTTTCATTTACACATGTTATTTATGTCAGAACATAATTTCTTGAAATATTGTTACGATCTGGTAGAAAATGTAGGAAGTCATTCGAGATTTTTGATTGAATCCTGTGTGATGTGCCCAGCTGGAACTATCTTGCACATTGACCCCAGTGTGTATGTTTGACATATCTAGAAATTACGTCATCTAGTGAGAAATCCAATAAAACATGCAGAAGTCATGGTTTTCCTTTTGCTTGGATTACAGTGCTGGGCAGTGCTAGAAAGCAAGGGTGGGAGTATTCGAAGAGCACGAGAGCTATTTGATGCTGCTACTGTGGCTGATGCAAAGCACATTGCAGCTTGGCATGGGTGGGCAATTTTAGAAATCAAACAAGGAAACATAAAAAAGGCTCGGAACCTACTTGCAAAAGGTCTGAAATATTGTGGAGGAAATGAGTACATTTACCAGACTCTTGCTTTGCTTGAAGCTAGAGCAGAGCGCTTTGAACAAGCACGGACTTTATTCCAGCTAGCTACTCAATGCAATCCAAAAAGTTGTGCAAGTTGGCTAGTAAGTATTTGCTTCATAGTTTTCTGTTTACTGCATAAAAAGAAATTTCAAGCTGTATTTTGTGTTGAACTGTGAACTTATGTATGACAATTTTCTAGTAGTCTTGGGCTCAGGTAGAAATGCGTGCAGAAAACAATGTCATTGCGAGGAAGCTCTTTGAGGTAATACTTAGACAATCATACTTCCCATTGATGGTTTTTACTGGTTTGGTTCTCATACTTGTAATTTTCTAAGGCTTGTTCATCCATTTCCTCATGTTCACGTATCTTCAGAGGGTTTTTTGTCTTAATGGGTAGTGTGAAGTAGAAAGAAATTCCAAGTAGCGATGGAATTATTGTAGATTCACCCTTTATTTGTCTGGTTTTTGTTGGAAGATCTGCTCTACTAGTAACTATATCGGTTTCAGTTATTCCACTATAATACAATGCTAGGGTCATACTATGGTGCTATTGGTTCACATCTGCATGTGATAGTTCCTCGTATTATTTATCACATTCCTTGAAAGAAAATCAAGTTTCTTGGCAGAAAGTAACTTCGGTTTTCCTGTGCAGAAAGCTGTCCAGGCTAGTCCCAAGAACAGATTTTCGTGGCATGTTTGGGCACTCTTTGAGGCCAATCAAGGTAACACTGACAAAGCAAGGAAGTTACTTAAGATTGGCCATGCTGTGAACCCTAGGGACCCTGTAATTCTACAGTCACTTGCACTGCTGGAATACAATTGTGCATCTCCAAATGTTGCCCGTGTATTATTTAGAAAGGCATCTCAGATTGATCCAAGGCACCAACCAGTTTGGATAGTAAGTATTTCTGCACTTACCTCTTTTATTAATCTGACCATTTAAGCTCCATGCGGTTTGCTTTACTTCATTTGCAGTTGGTCTGTACGCCTTTTCTTAATGTTCTTTTTCCTCTGTCTGGAGATACAATTTTTCAGTTTCCGACATTACTTTGTTGTAGTGCCTCTTACAGTAGAGCTACAACTTGCAAGTCCTAGTTATTCAGTATGCAAATATACAATCGAATCATTTGGGAATGGAAAGGTTCACGGAATATTCAGTGCATCCCTTGAGTTCAGAATATGCCTTCCCTTTTGTTAGTACTTCTGTGTTGTGCTCTATATCCTTCTTTCACCTTCAGAGTTTAGATTATTTAGCCAGTGTTCTTTAAGATCTTGAGTGATATATTTTGAGTTTCTGTAGAGTTTACTTTTTGGGTGCAATTAGATATATTACCTACCTTCCACCATGGAAGGTGTTGCATTTTCTCTTTTTTCAGAGAGTACAAGCAAGACACATAAACTCACACACACCACACCCCATGATGCTCACACATCTTACCGGCTTCACTTAACGTGGGCACATGCTATTCTACTAATGCGAACACACACCTGCACGCCTAGGGATCGAACCAGATATATGGTCACAGGAATATCTGTAGGTTTTGCATGTTGTTGGTCACATTGAAGTAAAAAAGATTGGATATGAACAACTAGAAGGACAGATGTTTCTACCAAAATCAGGAACGAAATATACAAGAGTACCACTTTGCATTCAACATTTAGATGTGCTTTTTATTTCCAGCTAATTGACATGGCTACTTGCTTATGGACTGTTTTCTTTACAGTATTAGGTTATCTTTGAAACTTAGCATTTCATGTTATAGGCTTGGGGTTGGATGGAGTGGAAAGAAGGAAATGAGAGAACTGCAAGGTCACTCTATCAAAGAGCCTTGTCAGTTAATTCAACAAATGAATGTGCTGCTCGTTGTCTTCAGGTAAAGAATATCACTTGAAGAAAATCTGATACTTTGTCTAAGTGTTTGTTATACCTTTTTGTCTCACACACCATCGAATATATACAGTTTGATTTGATGAAATAGTCCAACTTGACTGCTTGCTCGTATGTGTGAAGCATATGTTGTATCCATGATTTGAAGGCTCAAACTGCATCATTCTAGCAATTTGAAGATTAGCTCCTAATGTCGGCTATTATTCCGTTTACTATCTCATACCATTAAATTATGAGCACTACTTTTATAGGCTTGGGGAGTCCTAGAACAGCGTGTGGGTAACTACACTGCTGCCAGAAGATTGTTGAGGTCTTCGCTGAACATCAATTCTCAGAGTGAGGTGACATGGCTGACATGGGCGGCACTAGAGGAGGAACAGGGGGATCCAGTTCGAGCTGAAGAAATACGGGACCTTTATTTTCAGCAGGTTAGTGCATGCAAACTATATCTTTTGTGTTCATGTGTTTGTGCCTACATCTCCATGAACAACATAGTAGCAGGCTAGCAGCAGTTGTTAGCCTACCGCGGGAGACCCGTGGCAATGCAACTGATCATTCCCCATCCTGACAGCGTATCGAGGTCATGGATGATGCCTCCTGGGTCATGGGCTTCCTCGACATCATCGATCCTGCTCTAGACAGCGTGAAGAAGCTCCTAAACATGGACCGACCGTCCGGTCAAGTGATGCAGCAAGGTAGGAACAGGGGGATCACAGCTGAAGGTTCAAGTACTTCTGACCTCGACAGCGGCACGGCTGAAGGTTCAAGCACTCCCAACCTCGACAGCATCGTGGACCGCCGTGCTGCATACACTCGGGAGGCAGAGAGTGATTTTGACGTGGACGGCTTCATCAGGAGGAGGCTGGCCCTGGACCCGGCGGAGCTAGACGCTGGGCTAGAGGGCTCTGATCCCAAGGGAGTTATTTCTCAAAGGAGGACGCGGCGGCTGACCAGGAAGCCTCTCCCTCTTCTTCCCGTCCCGTAGTTCCTTCTTCCGTCCAGCATTAGCAGCAGTTGTTGCCATGTCCACCGTGCACAGCCATCCAGCGATCACTGACAGGTACGGTGGCCTGAGGGACAGTAGTAAGTAGTACGTGCATTTATGTGTATATCTGTAATAAGAAGAACCCCGATGCTGACATTAGCAGTCACTTGCCCATTGTGTATGTAGTTCTGTCAGAGGCTGCTCGAGAAGCAGTGTAGCTGTGTATAGAAGCCCATCAGTCTTGTGTGGTTACAACATTTGTTCTTTGCAAGTAGTTTAACTCTCCGGATAGATGCCACCCGATGTCTCGGAGGAGCACCAACATTGGCCATCTTCGAGTCCAAGTTTATGAGACTCATGCCTTGGAGCCTAGTAAAAGGGCAAGTCAATCCGTAGCGGAGCGTTGAGCTCATCCCACTGTGGTCCTGAAGTTGACTTCAATCGGTTCGTTTGTGCGTCCGAGTGAAGGACGACCCTCGAGGGTGTTTGGCGGACCGAGTGATTCTTAGGAAAGCGATCACCGGTGATCAATCGGATTGATCTGCGGCGAAATTACCGCGATTTGAAAATGCGCGTGCGTGCGGACGCGGTTGCGCCGCGGATCGTGGGGAAAGTGGAGGCACGTCACCTCGATTCCTGCCCCGGAAATCTGCCATGTGTCGCACTTCCTCTGTGCGGCGAGATTTGAGGGTGCCGTGGGACCGGAGATCAACGACCACTAATCCTCGGGGTGGATTTATCCACGGTATAAAACATGGTAGGGTTGGGGTAGAAAAATTACCAAATCCCTTTTTCACCCCTTCGTCCACTTTGACGAGCTCGCCACCCGCCCTCTCCACCAAGCCCACCACCACGCCTTGCCGGAGTGTGCGGAGAGGATGGTGAAGGACGCGACGGCCAAGCTTGAGCGGGCCAAGAAGGCACAGAAGGACTCGTCGTCGAGCCCCGCTCCCTCGCCCGACTGGATCCAGGGGGATTGGCTTCCGCCTCAGGTCACTGCGGAAGACATGGAGGGGATCGTCATCGACGGGTTGGTCCCAGAGGAAGGCTGGAGGCTACCGGAGGCAGACAAGCCGGAGCCCGCACCACGGCTGGATAAGCATGTCCTCCTCATGATGCACGTCGAGCGAGGCTTTTCCATGCCACCTCATCCCTTCCTCCGCAGTTTCTTGAACTTCTTCGGGGTGCAACTGCATCACCTGCCCCTGAAAGTGCGTTATATCGACTAGAGGGGGGGTGAATAGGCAATTTTTACAAATTTTTCACTGAGGAAATTCAACTTGAGGAATTTCCTAAGTCACGAACTACTAGCAGCGGAATAAGTACTCAGGTGCATGCGGAACAGAGCAGTAGCGCAGTCATCATGATTGAATGAAACAAGCACAGAGTACAAGTGGCGTGAAAACAGGATGAGCAGGCTGAAAACAATGTGACTGAAGAAATATGATCGAGTAAATTGAGAAAGTCTTCAGTCAAAGTCTTCAAACAGTAATGATCAAGTTCATCAACACATGAATGAGGAAATGAAAGGGTTGAGGAAATAAAACCAGTAGCTTGGTGAAGACGATGATTTGTTAGACCAGTTCCAACTGTTGTGACAATCGTACGTCTGGTTGGAGCGGCTAGGTATTTAAACCTGAGAACACACAGTCCTCACCGTATTCTCCTTGAGCTAAGGTCACACAGACCTCACCTAATCACTCGTGGTAAGTCTTTAGGTGACTTCCAAACCTTCACAGACTCGGTCACTCGGCGACCCACAATTACTCTTGGATACTCTAGACCATGATGCCTAACCGCCTGGAGGATGCACAGTCCTCAAAGGTAACAAGCGTCGGTTTCACACGGGAACAATCTCTTCAGTGATGCTCAATCACTTTGGGTTTGTAGGTGTTTGGGTTTGGGTTTTTTCCTCACTTGATGATTTTCGCTCAAAGTCCTCGGAGAATGGGATGCTCTCAATGACAAGTGTCAGTTTCTCTCGGAGGAGCCAACCAACTAGTGGTTGTAGGGGGCGGCTATTTATAGCCTAGGAAGCAGCCCGACATGATAAGACATAAATGCCCTTCAATGATATGACTGTTAGGTGAATAGATATTTTGGGACAGCTGGCGCATAGCATAACAACGGTCGGTAATTTGTGTATCAAATTCCTCAGGGCTATCATGTTCCTCACTTGTAGGCAATCCGCATTGACGAATTCCTAACTCCTCAGTCAGGACAAATTCCTCAGAGACCAGAAGATCTTCGCCTCTGTCACTGAAGAAATTGACTGAACTATATGAGATTTCCAATGGCTTCACTCGAAAGGATTGGGTAGGTGTAGGATTTTGAGATGAGCATCACTTGGAAACTTTTCCTTAGTTTTACCTCGACCCCCTTTAACAGTACAGTGTTTCCTATGACTCAAGAAAGAGAAAATGAAACTACAAAAACAAAAGTCTTCATGCTTCATAATCCTCGCATGAATATCAAGTCTTCAAGGTCACACTAATTTCCTCACTTTCAAAGTCTTCAAGAAAACCAAAGTCTTCAACTGAAGACATTCAGTTTTAGGGGTCGACTTTCATCGTAAACATCAAACTCCTCATAGACTTATAGAACCTGTGTACACTCACAAACACATTAGTCCCTTAACCTATAAGTCTTCAATACACCAAAATCACTAAGGGGCACTAGATGCACTTACAATCTCCCCCTTTTTGGCGATTGATTCAACGGGGATAAACATATGAAGTGTAAATACTGATATTGAGGAATTTGATTGCAAGATATAGAAGAACTCCCCCTGAAGATGTGCATATTTGAGGAATTTGCTCTGAATAGCAAATGCACATTGTTGAGTAGAATCATGGAGACCCCCCCCTATATCTTGTAATTCATACACGCATTTAACATATGATATGAAGAATTTGAAAGCATGATGAAATATGGACTCTGACGAATTTAGCATGTGTGCATTAAGGCAGTTGAGGAATAAGCATGCAGAAAAGCAGTTCAAAAGAGTCAGAGCACCATAGGACTTAAGTTTACAACTCGATCAACAAACACTTCAGAAGAGTGAGAGTTGTAACTTAACGAAAAAAGGCCCATATAAGAGACCCGCTTGAAGACTAACTCAAATTTCTCCCTTTTTGTCATCGAATGACCAAAAGAGATGAAAAATGAGGACTAACGCCCCTGAAGAATATCATCATGAAGTCGATGGAGGAGCGCCAACGTTGTTGGGGTCATCCATTGAGGTAGGGCCTGCCGCGGTGTCGTTTAAGTCTTCATGAAAGTGCTAGTGATCGACTAGAGGGGGGGGGGGGTGAATAGGCAATTTTTATGAAAGTCTTCAAAACATGGAAGTTTCGAAGACAAACGATAGAAATAAACCTATTACCATGCAGCGGAAGGTAGACTACACTAGGCAAACCATAGTCAAGTAGTCAATGGAGTAAAAGCACAATGACTAATAGCAGCTAGGCAGTAAAGATCAGGTAGGAAGATATTGTGAAGCCAATCAAAACAAGCAGTCACTCAGTGAAGACAAAAGATAAAGCAATCATACAATGACTTCACAAGGACCAACAGTAAGTAAAGGGAAGGGAAGGATGAAACCAGTGACTCGTTGAAGACAATGATTTGTTGGACCAGTTCCAGTTGCTGTGACAACTGTACGTCTGGTTAGGGAGGCTGAGATTCAACTCAGAAGACCTCGTCTTCACCTTATTCCCCTTGAGCTAAGGACACCCAGTCCTCGCCCAATCACTCTGGTAAGTCTTCAAGGTAGACTTCCAAACCTTCACAGACTTCGTTCACCGGCGATCCACAATGACTCTTGGATGCTCAGAACGCGACGCCTAACCGGCTGGAGGATTCACAGTCCTCAAGTGTAATAAGTCTTCAGATCACACAGACAGGAAGACTTAAGTGATGCCTAACACTCTTTGGCTCTGGGTGTTTAGGGCTTTATCCTCGCAAGGAATTCTCTCTCAAAGGCTTCGAGGTGGGTTGCTCTCAAACGACAAAAGCCGTGTACTAACTCTGAGCAGCCAACCGTTTATGGTTGTAGGGGGTGGGCTATTTATAGCCACTAGGCAACCCAACCTGATTTGTCCGAAATGACCCTTAGTCACTAAGGAACTGACACATGTTCCAACGGTCAGATTTCAAACACACACGGCAACTTTACTTGAGCTACAAGCAAAGCTGACTTATCCAACTCTGGACAAGATTTGCTCTCATAGTCTTCACCCGAAGACATAGGATTTTGGTTAAGCATCACTTCAGTCATTCTGACTGGTTCACTTGGACCCACTTAACAGTACGGTGGTTCCTATGACTCAACAAGGAAAAACACAGAACGACGAAACTGCTAAGTCTTCGCGCTCCATAGTCTTCACGCGATGTCTTCTCTTGTCATAGTCTTCAATGTGAATGTCTTCACATACCACCTTTGACTTCAATGTCTTCATACATTTTTAGGGGTCATCTCTGGTAGGAAAACCGAATCAATGAGGGACTTCTACCTGTGTTATCCTGCAATTCTCACAAACACATTAGTCCCTCAACCAGGTTTGTCGTCAATACTCCAAAACCAACTAGGGGTGGCACTAGATGCACTTACAATCTCCCCCTTTTTGGTGATTGATGACAAACTGGTTGAAGTTTTCAACGGGGAATAAAATATGTGAAATTGTAAAGGATAGGTTATTGTCTTCATAAGTGGCAAAGGCTCCCCCTGAAGATGTGCATATAAGTAATTTGCTTTTGGAATGCAAATGCACATGGCAGGTTGTACTTGTGGAGATCCTCTTCAACTTATGACGACAATTCATCATGCATGAAAAGTATGTGAAGATAATGACATGCATAATGAAAAATGGACGTCTGCAAAATGATCTAAGTGCGGAATTTATCGTCGCACATGCGGAATTTATCATCGCATCACAGAAAAGCAAATAAGTAGCAGACGACCATCGAGTTTGAGTGTTACAACTCAAAGAACCAAATGTATCAAAACGCGAGAGTTGTAAACACTAGGCAAAATATAAAACCACCGCCCATATGGACCCGCTTGAAGACTATCAAACTCATATGCTTCTCCCCCTTTTGTCAGTAAGGACCAAAAAGGTTTGAAGACATAGAGCACCTACTCGTTCCCATGAGGAGTTGGTGAAGCAGCAGGGTCGTCGGAGTTGGTTGGCGGTGCAGACGAACTCGGTGCAGTGGTGATTCGCGCCGAAGGTGGTGAAGTAGCATCGTCTTCATCATCGATGACACGTGCATTCACTGTTGCAGCAGAGGAGGAGAACTCAGAGTCTTCAAGAGACGGAGTACGCCGCAGCAAGGTCCTTCTTGGAGGTGTTGAGTCAAACTTGAAGCGTTCAGAGAAACCATCCTCTTGAAGATCATCTTCAGAACACATAAGCGTCAGCCCTTTCCATGTACGCCGACAAGTTTCATGGGCGACAAAGGCATTCTTGGTGGCAAGGTTGCGAATCCTGTTTACGTCCACCAAGAGGCTTTGCATTTGGCGCTTCAGCCAGTCATGATGCTTATCCTGTTTCTGATGAAGGGCAACCAGAAGCTCTCGGTCATTGAGAACACGGGATCGCTTCTTGGGCCGTTGTGCAATGGTGCTTTCAGTGGCTTCAGTGAGGGCACGATGAGGTGCACGGGTAGTACCAGCCAGAGGATAAACACGAGTGACTGCTGGGTCGCCTTCAATGTGTTGAGAGAAACTTTGCTTATCAGCATTCTGAAGACTAAGGGGCTCCTTGGCAGGCTCTGGATAGATGGCTTCAACTGACATGTCGACGTCAGGCAGAAAAATCCGATGATTGCGAGCAGAGGGCTGATAGGTGACAGCTGAGTGTAGTTTGATCAGACGCATAATCCATGGGGCGTAAAACTTCAAGCCAAAGAGATCAGATCCGGATGCAGCAAGTTGGCGGATGAAGAAGTCTTGTGCATTGAAGCTTTTGCCGTGAAGAATATGGAAGACCAAAGTCTTCATTGCACCTTCCAGCTTTGCATGTGGAGAATGTCCTTTGATGGGCCAGAGAGTTCGCCTTATGATGTGATAGATAGTGCGTGGCAGATACTCAAGGTCTTCAACAAAGAACTCCTTAGGATATTCAGCATCTGGAGGCAAAGGCTTCATCATGCTAAGCATCTGACTCATGTTGGGTTCAGGCTTGTGAAAAATGCTTTCCATAGCAGCACTGTGAAGCTGACAACCAGGTTCATAAAGATCTCCTGGAGTGGGCAGGCCAGTGAGCTCAATGATATCAAAGGCTTTGGCTTCGTGATGAACATTGCCTGTCATCCACTCAAGGACCCAAGTCTTCGGATCCCTGTTGTAGCCACGAATATGAAGAGTGGCATAGAATTGGAGCAGCAATTCTTCGTTCCAGTGCTCCTTGTCAGTGACGAACTGCAACAAACCAGATTCTCTGAAGCAATCCAGCGCTTCTTCCAAACAGGGCAGACCAGTTATGGCTTCAGTGTCAAGACGCATATGGGGAAAAATGCGACCTTGATTGTACAAGATGCATGAGTAATAACTGCGCTGCTGATAGCTCCAGAACCGATCAGAAGATATTCTTGCCTTTGAGTAGGGGTTCTTGGCGCTATTGAAGAAGGTGTTGTGTGCTTTGAAGCCATTGATATTGAACGATCCGGGTGCAGATGCAGTGCCTGGAAACCTAGGCAGCCTTGGCATTGGCTTCTGAACCTGAGGCCTGCGCTCGACGTGATAGTCAAATTGGGGACCAGCAGCAGGTGGAGGAACAAGAAGAGGCCATTTGACAGTGATGAGCTGACCATAGTTGTATGCTTGCTCAATAGTATGTGGCCTTGGTGGCGGAACAGGAGCAGTGGCATCAACAGAGGCGTCAGGCTGCACATCTGTTGCAGGTGCATCATTGGCTTCATTGGCCTCTGGCACAGTGTTAGGTGCAGGCTCCACAGTGTCTTCAGCCATGACCACGTCATTGGCTTCAGTGGTGTTAGTGGTGGCAGCCTCAGGATTCTCAACCTCCACTTGAGGAGCTGGAGGGTCGGGCACTGACACGTTCACTTCAGGAACAACTTCTTCAGTGATGGGGGAAGTAGGGACACGTTCTTCTGCTTTTTTTTCTTCGGCTGATGCAGCCAGATTGTCTTCAACAACTTTAGCTTCAGACTCGAAAACATTCACAATAGGAGTGGCTTCGGGGAACACCTGGCGTGCAACAGATATGTGGTGCACTTCTCCTTCGGAAACGCTCGAAAGAGGGACTTGGGGCCTTGGTCCTTTGCGAAGCCTGCGTAACACTGGTGACGCCTGTGAAGATGGAGTTGGCTGGGCCTCAAAGTCATCCTCTTCTTGCACTGATGGGGTTGCTTGCGGTTGGGGAGAGCTTGGAGTGTCTTGTCTCTGTGGGTGATCAGCCCACGATGCATCCTGAGCAGTTGGCGTCAGAGGACGACCAATGCTGATGAGTTCGCTGTGCGTAAGCACAGGCGATGATACCAATTGGTGCTCGATCTGAGGAAGGACTTCATCATCTTCAACATTGTCATGGTGACCAATGTCTTCAGCAGCGGTGGGGTCAATTGCTGGAATGTCTTCAGGAGCCTATGTGGAAGCAGGCTCATGAACTATCATCCGTCGTTCTTGATGCGAAGATTTAGGACGAGCAACCGAGATGGGCTCGACAACAAGGGGCTCTGTGGGAGCAGCCCGATCTTTCTTGGTTTTGCGCTTCTTCTTGGAGGGAGCGACATCAGAAGCTTCAGGATGTTTCCTCTTTCTGGCTTTAGCCTCGGCAGCTCTTGTCTTCTTTAGGTCTGAAGCGATGGAAGTGACCTTTGGCTTCGAGCCGGACATGCTGCTTGGGAAGACAATGTGGGGTTCTTCCTGCCTTGAAGGTGCAGATGTGTCAGTCGATGGCTTCTTCTTCTTTGCAGCCATTCTGGGGTCAATGCCAGGACGCCCAAGAGCCTTGCGCTTCTCAGCTTCATTGTAGGCTTGCACGCACTTGTCAGTTAGACTCTTCATGCGCTCACGAGACCCTTTAGCTTCTTCACGTTTCTTGAGAAAGGCTTCCTTGAGCTCGTGCAGCATAATCTTGAAGTTTTTCACATCTTGCACGCTGAGCTTGGCCATGTGCTTCTTGAACTGAGCTTTCTCATAGTCGATCTTTTGCTTCAGTTCAACGATGCGCTGAGCTAGAGCTAGCTCAGAAGCAATGGCGCCAGTGAAGGCGACGCTGAGGCCAATTGGAAGTTGCAGATCATCAAAGCTGAGATTGGGGGTTTCAAACCACTCATCAATGAAGTTGTGGATGATTGCCACGTCAAAGAGAGGCAAATCATTGAAGATTTCTGCTTCTTCCTTGCTCTTAATCAGTTGCTCAAGAGCGTCATCTGCAAGATCTTCATCGCCGGACAGATCAATGGTGTCATTGCACAGAATAGCAGCAGCAGTCAGTGCCTGATCATTATTCTTTCTCATCTCAGTCTTCTTGGAGATACGTGATAGTTCTTCAGACTGCACACTGTCTTCAGGAGGTGCAGTAGCCAGTGGCTTCGCCCGTAAGATTTTTGGTGCTGAGGCAGACTTTAAAGCTTTAGGCTTCTTCAACTTCGTTGGCTTCGGTGGTGCAGGTGCTTTGTCAGATTCAGCATCATCTGCAGGTTGATCCACGACTGCCCCTTGAACCATAATATGAGTGATGAGACCTTCTAGGTTGTAGAAGGGCCCAACCAGATTGGTTCAGCTTCTCGTGTGCCATCAGCACGTGGCGCAGAGGGGCCTGGGTTGAAGTCTAATCCCAATGACTTCTTGTTTTCCTTGGCCGAGTTCTGTGCAAACTGATAGTTGCACTTGAAGAGATTGTCTTCGTGACACCATAACAGAGAGGATGGGTCGGCATTAGCAGGCTGAGGTCCACGAAGCATGCAGGGGTAAAAGCCTTGAGCAATAGCTTTAGACTGTGATTTGGGTTGAAGACCTTTGTATATGATATCTCCCCATGGGCCCTTGATGGCACTCTTCTCAGCATATTCATCGGTGACGAATCTGTACTTGAACCATTCCTCTGCCCAATGTCTTCAAATCCATTGGATTCGGTTCTTGCGTTCTCCATAGGTTTCTTCTGGATCTGACTTGTATAGCTCATAGAGATCTGGTGGCAGGTCCTTAGCAGTGTTTCCACGGCGCTGTCTGCCTCCCTTTCTTGTAGATTTCTCTGTAGCCATGAACTTCAAACTGAATGGCTTCAACATGTTCAAAGGTTTCAAAGGCTTCCCTGGGGTCAACAGGAACTGCTTCGGAGAATTTATATGATGCTGTAAGAATTCTGCAAACGAATGCAGACTATGAGAACCAAGGGATTCTCCCATGGACATGTACTTGTGACAACATTAAGGTGCGAGGGAAGGGGAAGAGGTCATATGCATTCTCAGAAGATTTTGAAGATAAATCAGCTTAGAAGACATTAACCTCATAATGCGAAGACATTCACTCATAGATAGAGAGTTGGTTCCAGATTTGTACGAATCCACGAATAAGTACAAGTGAGGAATCTAACTACTTTGTGAAGCATAAGTGAACATACTAGGCATATTATGAGATGCAGTATGAAATAGATCCAACTTGTGTGAACAGAAACTGCTTGTGGTAGAAAGTGATGAATCTATAGGATCAAAGGGGCCGTAAAAAGGAAGTTTTATTTACCACACGAAGAACTGCTAGACGGAGTGGGAGAGGAGGCCGAGCAGTTCGATCGTCCGTGCCCTAACTTGGCGACGGAGGACACCTACGGCGACGGCGGAGAAGACGATGTCCGCGGCCGGCGTGAAGACGGCGTCGGTGAGGTCGCGGCAGCTAAGCGCTTCGTCGCCGGCGTCGTCGAGGGCTAGCGGTGGCGCTAGGGTTTGTGCGAGAGTGGAAGAAAGGATAATGACTGTGGTGAGGCGTGTATTTATAGGGACAGAGACGGCACAGTGTTATTACACAGGTGCCCCTGGCGATTCACATCTGAAGGACACGTGGCCATCATGCAACATATCGGAGGTTGTTCCACGTTCCCACGCACGCCTGGATTGTCGGGTGGTCGTTCCCACTTCTCCGGGTTTCAGGTGAAGGAATTAGCATTGAAAACGGACTTAATGTTTGTCTCTGTATCTTCTGCTGACTAGGACGCAGAGAAGACATTCGACAGTTTCAATAGAATGCATATGATTTGGACAGATAGAGTTTGAGATAGAAAGCATAGAGAGATTAGGGTCCGATCACATTCACTTAGTTCAAAAGATTCAACAAGGAAGACATAGCTATAAGTGAATGCTGTAGAGGACAGAACACTAGTATGTATATATCAGAAGACAATCAAGTCAACATAGTGAAGATAATCATGAAGACAAGTTGAAAATGAAGACAAACAAAATGTGAAGACATAGCACATGTAACGCCATGGGTAAAACACTTCAAACAGAAGAATTTGGTGGTGGCGTTACCCACCGTATAGGAAGTATTAGACCCAGACACGGCGCACAATTATCGTGGCGCTCCGAAGTCAAATTCCACGTTAATGTATTCACACTCAGAATGTAAGTCTTCATTGATTGAAGATATACTTTACTTCGTGTGTTGCACATCTAAGTCATCAACATGCATAAGTGTTAGGATGTGTGCCTGATCACAGGACATTTGAGGATTCCAAGATATTTAGCTCACACCGTAACTTGCAAAACCTCTTCTCATCCAAGGGCTTGGTGAAGATATCTGCCAATTGCTCTTCAGTGTTGACGTGTATGATATCAATATCTTCCTTCACAACATGATCTCTGAGAAAGTGATGACGAATTTCAATGTGCTTTGTCTTCGAGTGCTGAACTGGGTTGTTGGCAATCTTGATGGCGCTTTCGTTGTCGCAGTAGAGTGGTACTTGCTTCAGGTGAATGCCATAGTCTTTGAGTGTTTGCTTCATCCATAGAAGCTGAGCGCAGCAAGATCCAGCAGCAATGTATTCAGATTCAGCAGTGGAGAGAGATACACAGTTCTGCTTCTTTGAAGACCAACATACAAGTGATCGTCCCAGAAAATGACATGTGCCTGATGTAGACTTGCGATCCACCTTGTCACCAGCATAATCAGCATCCGAGAATCCAACTAGATCAAACTCTGAGCCCTTTGGATACCATAATCCTAGTGTTGGGGTGTGAGCCAAATATCTGAGAATTCGCTTCACAGCTAAGTGATGCGATTCCTTTGGTGCCGCTTGGAACCGGGCACACATGCAAACACTAAGCATGATATCTGGCCTAGATGCACATAAATAAAGTAAGGAACCAATCATGGAGCGGTATACCTTTTGATCGAACTCTTTACCATTGTCGTCGGGACCCAGATGATGTTTGGCTGGCATTGGCGTCGTGTAGCCTTTGCAATCTTGCATTCCAAATTTCTTCAGGCAATCTTTGAGGTATTTCTCTTGAGATATAAAGATGCCGTTGCGTTGCTGACGTATTTGAAGACCAAGGAAGAACTTCAGCTCACCCATCATGGACATCTGATATTGCTCTTGCATCATATATCCAAACTCATCAGTGTATTTCTGATTGGTGCAGCCGAAGATAATGTCATCCACATATATTTGGCACACAAACAGTTCACCATCATATGTCTTCGTGAAGAGAGTGGGGTCGAGGGAACCAGGTTTGAAGCCTTTGCTCTTCAGGAAGTCTTTGAGTGTGTCATACCAAGCCCTAGGGGCTTGTTTGAGGCCATACAGTGCCTTGTTGAGCTTGTACACCATATCAGGATGTTTTGGATCTTCAAAGCCAGGCGGTTGTGCAACATACACTTCTTCGTCAATCTTGCCATTGAGAAAAGCGCTCTTCACATCCATTTGATGCAGAAGAATGTTATGATGATTTGCATAGGCCAGCAGTATGCGTATGGCTTCAAGTCTAGCCACAGGAGCAAATGTCTCATCGAAGTCAATCCCTTCAACTTGAGTGTATCCTTGAGCAACGAGACGAGCTTTGTTTCTGACAACTTGACCATGCTCATCTTGCTTGTTGCGATATATCCATTTGGTGCCTATTATATTGTGCTTGCGAGGATCAGGACGCTTAACCAGTTCCCATACATTATTCAGCTCAAACTGTTGAAGCTCTTCTTGCATAGCTTGAATCCATTCAGGTTCCATGAAGGCTTCATCAACTTTCTTGGGTTCAGATATTGAGACAAATGCGAAGTGCCCACAGAAATTTGCTAGCTGTGTTGCCCTTGAACGAGTGAGTGGACCTGGTGCATTGATGCTATCAATTATTCTCTCAATCTGTACTTCATTTGCAACACGAGGATGTACAGGACGAAGATTTTGCTCTTGCTGATCATTGTCATCGTTAGAAGGATTGTCTTCAGGCTGAGCATTGTCTTCAGGTTGATCATTGCTTCAGGTTGATCAGGTGCGGAGATGATAAGTTCCTCTTCAGGCTGAGCTTCAGAAGGTATGATTTCTCCAGTTCCCATAAGTTTGATTGATTCACTGGATGGAACTTCATCTAGCACATTTGGCAGGTGCTCTCTTTGCGAGCCGTTAGTCTCATCGAACCGCACATCCACAGTTTCAACCACTTTATAGTGAAAGAGGTTGAAGACTCTGTAGGAGTGCGAATCCTTTCCATATCCAAGCATAAAACCTTCATGTGCTTTTGGTGCAAATTTTGAAGTGTGATGTGGATCCTTGATCCAGCACCTGGCACCAAATACTCTGAAGTAACTGACATTTGGCTTCTTGCCAGTAAGGAGCTCATAGGATGTCTTGTTCAGAAGCTTGTGAAGATAAACACGGTTGATGATATGGCATGCAGTATCAATGGCTTCAGGCCAGAATTTTCTTGGAGTCTTGTATTCATCAAGCATCGTCCGAGCCATCTCAATAAGTGTTCTGTTCTTGCGTTCGACGATGCCATTCTGCTGTGGCGTGTACGGAGCTGAGAATTCATGTGTGATGCCCAAAGTATCAAGATATGTATCTAGGCCAGTGTTCTTGAATTCAGTGCCATTGTCACTTCTGATGTGCTTTATCTTGACGCCATAGTTGTTCATTGCTCGATTGGCGAAGCGTCTGAAGACATCCTGCACTTCAGTCTTGTAGAGGATTATATGCACCCAAGTATATCTTGAATAATCATCAACAATGACAAAGCCATAGAGACAAGCAGTAGTAGTAAGAGTTGAGTAATGAGTGGGACCGAAAAGATCCATGTGGAGCAGTTCGAAGGGTTGAGTCGTTGTCATGATTGTCTTCGAGAGATGCTTGGCCCTCGTCATCTTTCCTGCTTCACAGGCACCGCATAAGTGATCCTTCTTGAACTTGACGCCCTCGATGCCTATGACATGCTTCTTTCTTGCAAGAGTGTGCAAGTTCCTCATGCCAGCATGCCCTAGCCTCCGATGCCAGAGCCAGCATTCTGAAGCTTTTGCTAGAAGACATACGGCAAGCTGTGGTCCTGCTGAGAAATCTACCACGTACAAATCATCTTTCCTATACCCTTCAAACACTAGAGACTTGTCAGATTCCATTAGAACAAGGCAACGATATTTTCCAAACATCACAATCATGTTTAAATCGCAAAGCATTGAGACAGACATTAAGTTGAAACCAAGGGATTCAACAAGCATGACTTTATCCATGTGTTGATCCTTTGAGATTGCAACTCTACCTAGACCCAATACCTTACTTTTACCAGTGTCAGCAAATGTGATGTGACTTTTGTCAGATGGACGTAAGGTTGAGTCCATAAGAAGACTTCGCTTGCCAGTCATGTGATTAGTACACCCACTATCAATAATCCATTCTTAAGCAGCTGGTGTCGTACCCTACAGTGCAGTTAGGGGGATAGGCTTCACGAAGAGAATTGTGAAGCAAAAACATTTGACGAGCCAGTGGATTATGAAAGCTTAGATCGAGATTAGGACTGATAGGGCAAGTAGCAAGCGACTCAGGAACAAAGTACATAATAAGACCATTTGGGCATTTGATCTTGCGCCCTACAAGATGTTTAAGGTCCCCAGCAATAGCGTCAGACGATTTTGGTTTTCGGCTGGAGACCTTTCCCTGCAAAAGAGAGTTAAGCTTTCTTAGCCACCCACATCTTCAAGGGTGGCTTCGAAGCAATGAGTCTAAGTGCAGCATCTGAGAACTTTGGCTTTGGAGCCCTAGCAAAAAGTCTTGCAGGTGGACAATAGTACTCATAAGAATAAGCAGAATAGTTCTTGGTCTTATGAACATGGCGGTTTGATGAACCGCGCTCATATTCATAGGCCTGAGTATGGCTTCCCTGCAAAACATTTGCATTAGTGCGACTCAGGTGAGTCCTCTGTCTATATGAAGCCTTTGGGCCGTATGAAGCCTGTGGTCTGGGGTTTGTCTTCTTCACTTGTGGTGTCATGACGACATTCACAGGAAGATTCTCCAAACACCTTTTCGGCACCCAGACCTTCTTCATAGGCGGCCCATTCCTGCAGTTAGTACCAATATACCTGGCAAACACTTCACCATTCTGATTCTTAAACAGTTTATAGTTTGCATCAAAGGATTCATCAATAACAATGGGATTAGCACAAGTGAAGCCAGATAGGGTGGATGGATCCACTAAAGGTCCCTTTGCAGCAACCCATGTGGTTTTGGGGTACTGCTCAGGTTTCCAGTAAGAGCCATCAGCATTCATTTTCCTTTCGAACCCAACACCCTCTTTCCTAGGGTTTCGGTTCAGGATCTGCCTTTTGAGGACATCACATAGTGTCTGATGCCCTTTGAGACTTTTGAACATCCCTGTTTCAAGCAATGTCTTCAACCTAGCATTCTCATCAGCAATAGCAGTGGCATCCTCAGCAGAGGGGTTAGTTATCACATCAACAGTTGAAGATATTGCAACAGTAGCAGCAGTAGAACATTCAGCAACAGAAGTAGCGTTATCACGCTCAATGCATTTAAGACATGATGGTTCAAAACCTTCCTGAGTGGAACTGATCTGTTTGGTGCGAAGTGACTCGTTTTCCTTTTAAAGATCTTCATGAGCCGCTCTCAATTTTTCAAGGTCTTGCTTCCTTTGAAGATAATCATAGGAAAGTTTTTCATGAGATGTTGAGAGCGTTTCATGACGATTTTCAAGTTCCTCATACTTAACATGAAGATTTTTTATGTCTTCAATTAAGGACTGAGATCGAGTCATTTTAGCGTCCAACAGGTCATCGCTTTTGTCTAATAGTTTTTGAATATGTACCATAGCTTTTTGTTGTTCAGTTGCAATTTTAGCAAGTGTTTTGTAGATGGGTTTGGAACCACAATCAGAGTCATCTTCACTTGATGTTTGATAGTGAGTGGTGCGTGAGTTTACCTTGGCACCGCATGCCATGAAGTAGTAGGTGGGAGTGGAGTCATCCTTGTCATTAGCATCGGCGTTGGTGACATTGTCTTCAGTGTTGAAGATGGACTTGGCAACGTAGGCTATAGCCAGACTTGCCACACCAGAATCGGACTCCTCCTCAGACTCCACCTCCGCCTCCTCAGAAGCGGACTCCTCCGAATCCATTTCCTTGCCAACAAACGCATGGGCCTTGCCAGATGATCTCTTCTTGTGTGATGAAGACTTTGAGGAAGACTTGGAAGAAGACTTTGAGTATTTCTTCTTCTTCTTGTCGTCAGAATCATACTCCTTGCTCTTCTTTTTCTTCTTGTTCTCATTGTCCCACTGCGGACACTCAGAGATGTAGTGGCCAGGTTTCTTGCACTTGTGGCATGTTCTCTTCTTGTAGTCATGAGCAGAAGCTTCATCATTCCTTGAGCTTGATCTTGAGGACTTTCTGAAGCCTTTCTTCTTGGTGAATTTTTGGAACTTCTTCACAAGCATAGCAAGCTCCTTTCCAATGTCTTCAGGATCATCAGAACTGATGTCAGATTCTTCTTCAGATGAGGAGACAGCTTTTGCCTTCAAGGCACGAGTTCGCCCATAGTTGGGACCGTAGATATCTCTTTTCTTAGAAATCTGAAACTCATGTGTGTTGAGCCTCTCAAGTATGTCAGACGGATCGAGTGTCTTGAAGTCAGGACGTTCTTGAATCATCAGGGCTAGGGTGTCAAACGAGCTGTCAAGTGATCTCAGGAGTGTCTTGACGACTTCATGCTTGGTGATCTCAGTAGCGCCGAGGGCTTGAAGCTCATTTGTGATGTCAGTGAGTCGATCAAACGTGAGCTGGACATTCTCATTGTCATTTCTCTTGAAGCGGTTGAAGAGGTTGCGAAGGACAGTGATTCTCTAATCTCTCTGGGTTGAGACGCCTTTGTTGACCTTGGAGAGCCAGTCCCAGACTAGCTTAGATGTTTCCAAAGCACTCACGCGGCCATACTGTCCTTTGGTCAGATGACCACAGATGATGTTCTTGGCAGTGGAGTCCAGTTGAACGAACTTCTTGACATCAGCAGCGGTGACACCTTCACCAGCCTTGGGAACGCCATTCTTGACGACATACCATAGGTCGACATCAATGGCTTCAAGATGCATGCGCATCCTATTCTTCCAGTAGGGATATTGAGTTCCATCGAAGACGGGGCACGCAGCGGAGACTTTAATTATCCCTGCAGTCGACATAGCTAAAACTCTAGGTGGTTAAACCGAATCACACAGAACAAGGGAGTACCTTGCTCTGATACCAATTGAAAGTGCTAGTGATCGACTAGAGGGGGGGGTGAATAGGCGATTTTTATGAAAGTCTTCAAAACATGGAAGTTTCGAAGACAAACGATAGAAATAAACCTATTACCATGCAGCGGAAGGTAGACTACACTAGGCAAACCATAGTCAAGTATTCAATGGAGTGAAAGCACAATGACTAATAGCAGCTAGGCAGTAAAGATCAGGTAGGAAGATATTGTGAAGCCAATCAGAACAAGCAGTCACTCAGTGAAGACAAAAGATAAAGCAATCATACAATGACTTCACAAGGACCAACAGTAAGTAAAGGGAAGGGAAGGATGAAACCAGTGACTCGTTGAAGACAATGATTTGTTGGACCAGTTCCAGTTGCTGTGACAACTGTACGTCTGGTTAGGAAGGCTGAGATTCAACTCAGAAGACCTCGTCTTCACCTTATTCCCCTTGAGCTAAGGACACCCAGTCCTCGCCCAATCACTCTGGTAAGTCTTCAAGGTAGACTTCCAAACCTTCACAGACTTCATTCACCGGCGATCGACAATGACTCTTGGATGCTCAGAACGCGACGCCTAACCGGCTGGAGGATTCACAGTCCTTAAGTGTAATAAGTCTTCAGATCACACAGACAGGAAGACTTAAGTGATGCCTAACACTCTTTGGCTCTGGGTGTTTAGGGCTTTATCCTCGCAAGGAATTCTCTCTCAAAGGCTTCGAGGTGGGTTGCTCTCAAACGACAAAAGCTGTGTACTAACTCTGAGCAGCCGACCATTTATGGTTGTAGGGGGTGGGCTATTTATAGCCACTAGGCAACCCGACCTGATTTGCCCGAAATGACCCTTGGTCACTAAGGAACTGGCACGTGTTCCAACAGTCAGATTTCAAACACACACGGCAACTTTACTTGAGCTACAAGCAAAGCTGACTTATCCAACTCTGGACAAGATTTGCTCTCATAGTCTTCACTCGAAGACATAGGATTTTGGTTAAGCATCACTTCAGTCATTCTGACTGGTTCACTTGGACCCCACTTAACAGTACGGTGGTTCCTATGACTCAACAAGGAAAAACACAGAACGACGAAACTGCTAAGTCTTCGCGCTCCATAGTCTTCACGCGATGTCTTCTCTTGTCATAGTCTTCAATGTGAATGTCTTCACATACCACCTTTGACTTAAATGTCTTCATACATTTTTAGGGGTCATCTCTGGTAGGAAAACCGAATCAATGAGGGACTTCTACCTGTGTTATCCTGCAATTCTCACAAACACATTAGTCCCTCAACCAGGTTTGTCGTCAATACTCCAAAACCAACTAGGGGTGGCACTAGATGCACTTACACTTCAGCTTCATCCGTCTCGTGCGATGAAGAATATGAACTGGCGACGAGCTGAGGAACTTTGACCTTTTTGAATTTCTTCGAAGGTGGCTGCGCCCAGTCAAAGTCCTGTTGGAATTCCATCTCCTTGAGATCTTTATTACTATACATATTTGAAAGAATAGCCCATGTGCGGTCAAAGACTTCATGCAGATAGTAGTGATTCTTCTTCACAGTATTTTGTGTGATTGTCATGTTCTGAAGAATTGCACCAAATTGATGCTTGACCCACTTGTGGTTGCGATCGACCTTCTGATGAAGACTGAGGAGAAGCTTACGATCAGTCATCACACGCGGAGCTGTAGCTTGAGGATTTTGCTTTGAAGCTTTTGCAGCAGAGTCTTGTGTTGCAGAGTCATCATTGGTGGAATAAGATGCAGCTTTTCGAAACTGTCCATCCAATGGACGAGTGCCTTCATCAATGACAGCAGTCTTGCACTTCTCATCAGCTGAGGAAATAGTCCTTTTGAGGACTTTAATAGGAGGCAAATAGCTGAGATGATTCCGACAGCCTGCCTTATAATGAATTGAAGACCTCGATTTGATGAATCTCATAATCCATGGTGCATAAGGCTTCAACTCAAAAGATGACAGAGCAGCATTGGCGAAAGTCCTCATGAAGAAATCATGGTAATCGATAGGAATACCATGTATGATATTGAACATCAGATTCTTCATTATGCCAACAACCTCTTCTTCATCAGAGTTGTGGCCCTTGATCGGACTGAGGGTTTTGGTCAATATTCTATATATTGTCCTTGGCACATAAAGCAATTCCTTGACGAGGAATGTGGTCCTTGGAGCTTGTCCAGGCTTCAAAGGCTTCATCAGCACTTGCATCAGATGATTTGAAAGTTCAGGTTCTGCATACATGAGTCTGGCACTTTCAGTGGGAGGACTGGCTGGGACGACATGAAGCAATTCAGAGGCTGGTGCTTTGTAGTGAGTATTTTCAGACATCCAGTCGAGCACCCATGAATTCATATCTTCAACATTGCGAGTGATGTGTAGCGTTGCATAGAATTGAAGAAGAGTTCTTCATTCCAGTCGCAAATGTCAGTGCAGAGGTTGAGCAGTCCAGCGTCATGAAGAACACTGAGGACAGGGGTGAAGCATGGAAGAGACTCCATATCCACATGAGGAATTTGACGATGTTCAGAAACCTTGTCTTTATCAAATAGCAGTGAGGAATATAAATTCATTTGGCTGGCTGTCCAGAAGCGCTTGCGACGAAGTCTAGCAGTCATAAGGATTATAATCTGAGAAGAAATGATGCTCAACAAAGAAATCATCAGCTTTGTATTTTTGCTTCTTGGTGTGAGGATTCTGTGGCTTGGGCAGAAGATTAATAGTTGAAGTCTTGACTGCCTCTTGATGCATAACCTCTGGAGCCACAGGCTGAGGAATTTCAGTAGCTGGTTCAGCAACAGCAACCTTGGCCTCCATTTCTTCAGTGTTAGAGTCAGACCATCCGGTGGAGCCGTATCGTAATGAACAACGTGGAGTGCAAGTCAAGCAACTACCAAATAGATAGTTTCCATATCTGTTGGTCTATTCGTATTGTACACAAACTCTGTAATTTCTGGATGCATATATATACAAGGAGGCTGTACCGTGGCTGGCATTGAGCCGCCCGGTGTATTCCAATTTACATGGTATCAGGCCACATCGTTCCTCTCCTATCAAGACTCAATCTCAAAACCTAATCGCCGCCGCCGTTGCTGCTTCCCACAGCCTCCTTCTTCTCTACCACCATGAACGCTGACGACCTCAAGAAGCTCGAAGAGGAGCTCAAGCAACATGAGTCCATCATCAAAACTCGCGAGGAAGAACTCCAGCATCTTGCCGAGGAGCGCGGCAAGACAGTTCTCGCATCCACCCCTGCACCTGTTCCTACACCGTCCTCCTATGCTGCTTCAATCACGACATATGTTCCCATCACTCTTGGTCTTCAACACTCCAACTACGCCATGTGGTGTGAGCTTTTTCTCGTGGCCCTCGGGCGCTACGGCCTCTCCAGCCACGTCGTCGGCGCCGCCAACGCCACCCCCTCCGAGACGTCGCCTACCTCGGATTAGGGATACGATGAGTACACGGTGTTGGGGAACGTAGTATTTCAAATTTTTTGCCTACGATCACGCAAGATCTATCTAGGAGAAGCATATCAACGAGCGGGGAGAGTGTGTCTACGTACCCTCGTAGACCGAAAGCGGAAGCGTTAAGTAATGCGGTTGATGTAGTCGAACGTCTTCGCGATCCAACCGATCAAGTATCGAATGCACGACACCTCCACGATCTGCACACGTTCAGCTCGGTGACATCCCTCGAACTCTAGATCCAGCTGAGGCCGAGGGAGAGTTTCATCAGCACGACGGCGTGGTGACGGTGATGATGAAGTTACCGACGCAGGGCTTCGCCTAAGCACTACGACAATATGACCGAGGTGTGTTTCTGTGGAGGGGGGCACCACACACGGCTAAAACAATTGTCAACTTGTGTGTCTATGGGGTGCCCCCTCCCCTGTATACAAAGGAGTGGAGGAGGGGGAGGGCTGGCCTCCTAGGGCGCGCCCCAAGGGGGGATTCCTACTCCTACTAGGAGTAGGTTTCCCCCCTTTCCTAGTCCAACTAGGAGGGCGAAGGAAGGGAAGAGGGAGAGAAGGAGGCCCCCCAAACCCTAATCCAATTCGGATTCGGCCTAGGGGCGCGCGCACCACACCTGGCCGCCTCCTCCTCTCTTCCACTATGGCCCATCAAGGCCCAATAACTCCCCGAGGGATTCGGTAACCCCCCGGTACTCCGGTAAATGCCCGAACTAATCCGAAACCTTTCCTGTGTCCAAACATAACCTTCCAATATATCAATCTTCATGTCTCAACCATTTCGAGACTCCTCGTCATGTCCGTGATCACATCCTGGACTCCGAACTACCTTCGGTACACCAAAACACATAAACTCATAATACCGATCGTCATCTAACGTTAAACGTGCGGACCCTACGGGTTCGAGAACTATGTAGACATTACCAAGACTCATCTCCAGTCAATAACCAATAGTGGAACCTGGATGCTCATATTGGTTCCTACATATTCTACGAAGATCTTTATCGGTCAAAGCGCATAACAACATACGTTGTTCCCTTTGTCATCGGTATGTTACTTGCCCAACATTCGATCGTCGGTGTCATCATACCTAGTTCAATTTCGTCACCGGCAAGTCTCTTTACTCGTTCCGTAATGCAACATCCCGCAACTAACTCATTAGTCACATTGCTTGCAAGGCTTATAGTGATGTGCATTACCGAGAGGGCCCAGAGATACCTATCCAACAATCAGAGTGACAAATCCTAATCTCGATCTATGCCAACTCAACAAACACCATTAGAGACACCTGTAGAGCATCTTTATAATCACCCAGTTACGTTGTGATGTTTGATAGCACACTAAGTGTTCCTCCGGTATTCGGGAGTTGCATAATCTCATAGTCATAGGAACATGTAGAAGTTATGAAGAAAGCAATAGCAATAAACTAAACGATCATAGTGCTAAGCTAACGGAAGGGTCAAGTCAATCACATCATTCTCCAATGATGTGATCCCGTTTCATCAAATGACAACTCATGTCTATGGCTAGGAAACTTAACCATCTTTGATTAACGAGCTAGTCAAGTAGAGACGTACTAGTGACACTCTGTTTGTCTATGTATTCACACATGTACTAAGTTTCCGATTAATACATCTAGCATGAATAATAAACATTTATCATGATATAAGGAAATATAAATAACAACTTTATTATTGCCTCTAGGGCATATTTCCTTCACACGGTGCTCTCCTGGATCTACGACTCGATCTCCATTGAGCTCTTCGGCATCATCATGGCTCCCGGCTCCATGGCGCGGCAAGTCTGGGACTCCATTGCCAACCTCTTCCACAACAATAAGAAAAGCCGCACCTTAGCCCTCGATGCCGAGTTCCGCAGCACTCCACAAGGGGACATGTCTGTCCATGACTACTGCACCAAACTCAAGTCTCTTGCGGACGCTCTCAGTGATGTCGGCCAAAATATCTCCGACGAGGGGCTCGTCCTCACGGCGCTCCGCGGTCTCAACGAATAATTCAGCCATCTTCGGTCTTTTCTACCGTTCCAGGTGCCGTTCCCATCCTTCATGCAGACATGTTCTGCTCTTGTCCTCGAGGAGACGTAGAAAAAGACGGACGCTAAGAACGCGGCGACAACCGCACTCTGGGCAAGAGGCAACAACATCCTCCCTCATGCTGGCGGGGAGCGTGCTCCTTCTTCTGGCCGTGACACTGGCTACAGCAACAGCGACTCATGCAACGCTGTCTCACACTCCACCACACCCTACCCCAACCCTGGCTGCGGCAGTGGAAACGGCGGACGCCGCGGACGAGGCCGCGACAATCCTTGGATGTTCAACCCATGGACCGGCCTCCCGACTCGGGCTCAACAACAGCAAGAACATCCTCCATCTGCACCGTGGCATCTCCGCTGGCGTCCTTGGTCCTCACCCCAGTGCAGCTCCTTTCCAGGCGTACACTGCATATGGTCAGCAACACACCAACAATGGTGGCATGATGCCGTCACCATCTACAAGCTATCCAGGAGGTCACCAACAACTTGATCCAGCCTTGTTGACCACACTTCAAGACATGCAACTTCCTGGCAATCAAGAGTGGTACATGGACTCTGGAGCATCATCCCATATGGCATCCGATCATGGTATTCTCTCCTCCTCCCAACCCTCCTCTGCTCACACCATCACTGTTGGTAACGGTGCCTCCCTTCCCATCTCTCACATCGGCACACACACCCTGCCCTCTCTTTTGAAACCTTTATATCTTAACAATGTTCTTGTCGTTCCACATATCATCAAAAATATTCTTTCCATTCGCAAACTTACCACTGATAATTTTGTTTTGATAGAATTTGACCCTTGGGGTTTTTCTATGAAGGCACTTCCCACAAGGATCGAGATTCTTTGATGCAATAGCTCTGGACCACTCTACCCAGTATGCCATCCCACACCCGCCGAAGCACATGTCATCACCACCACCCTCGACCTTTGGCATCGCCGACTTGGACACCCCGGTCATCACACCATGAAGCGTCTTCAAATTTCTCGCCATATCTCCTACAATAGTCATGCCGTCCATTTGTCATGCTTGTCAGCTTGGGCGACATGTTAGATTACCCTTTTATCCATCTGTTTCTTATACTAGAAAACCTTTTGCATTATTACACTGTGAACTTTGGACTTCTCCCGTTCCCAGTACGTCTAGCTTTGCCTATTATCTTATAATTGTCGATGATTTCACACAATAGTTTTGGGCTTTCTCACTGCGCAAGAAATCTGAAGTCTATGCAACACTTCTCACCTTTCATGCTTACGCTTGCACTCAATTTAATATATCTATTTTAGCTTTCCAATGCGACAATGGACGAGAGTTTGACAATACGAAAATAGATGCTTTCTGTGCCTCTCACGATATTCTTCTTCGCTTCTCTGTCCATACACCTCTCAACAAAACGGTAAGGTTGAACGAGCTATTCACACCACCAACAATGTCATACGTACCCTTCTGGTTCAAGCTTCTCTCCCCCCATCCTTCTGGGCCAAAGCACTACACACTGGCACCTTTCTTTTAAACATTAGACCGACGTCGACTACCAAATTTCTCACACCGTATGAAACTCTTCTTGGTTCGTCACCACCATATGACTCACTTTGTGTGTTTGGTTGCCTCTGTTACCCTAACACTACACCCACCTCTCCCAACAAACTATCCCCACGCTCCACAAAATGCACCTTTTTTGGGTACCCGACACGCCATAGAGGTTATTGGTGTCTTAATTTAACCGCACGACAGATCATCATCTCTCGTCATGTGGTTTTTGACGAGTCCTCCTTCCCTTATGCACCCGCCCCAATTCCTAATCCACCACGTTGTACCCAAATTTTCGACCCACTTGAACCAATCCATCCGCTCGTTCCCCCTGCCATGCACGCATCCGCTCCACCCGCGCCCGCTATGCATGCACCCGATATGCATGTGCCCAACACCCCGCCACCAACAGCTCCTTCTCCTGGCTCGTCTTCGACCCCGCCTACTAGCACCTTGCTCGCTTCTCCACAACCGGTTTCTTCCTCCACTCATGGGGTGCAGTCTAGCCCACCTGTGCAGTCCACCCCACCTGGCTTGCCATCCCCTAACCCCATACCACTGCCCGCTCCACTACATCGTACACACTTCACTACTGGCTCCTCCACCCATCGACCGCCTTAACCTCTCTGCTATTGCTTCTTCTCCACTCCCACACAACTATCCTATGGCATTACGCGATCCCAACTGGCGTCAAGCCATGCAAGAAGAGTTTGATGCTCTCATCCTAAATCAAACATGGACTCTTGTCCCTGCTCCTCCCAGTGCAAATGTTGTGAGTGGTAAATGGATCTTTCGCCATAAATATCATGCTGATGGCTCTCTCGCTCGTCGCAAAGCTCGTTGGGTAGTCCGTGGTTGTTCGCAACAGCCAAGAATTGACTTTGATGAAACCTTTAGTCCTGTTGTTAAACCTGCCACTATTCACATTGTTCTCTCTCTTGCTATCTCTCAATCTTGGCCCATACACCAGCTTGATGTAAAAAATGCCTTCCTCCATGGTCGTCTTGATGAAGTTGTCTATATTCAACAACCCTCTAGCTTTGTTGATCCATGTCACCCCACTAATGTGTGTCGTCTTCTTAAATCTCTATATGGTTAAAAACAAGCTCCCCGCACATGGTTTCAGCGGTTTGCCACCTTTGCGTGCTCCATTGGGTTCGTTGAATCCAAATCCGATGCCTCTATTTTCATTTTTCATCAGGGCATCAACTTAGCATATCTCCTTCTTTATGTCGATGACATCATTCTTACTGCCTCTCCACCCAATCTACTCTTTCTACTATCACACATGCCATGGCACGTGAATTTGCTATGAAGGATATTGGCCCCCTACATCACTTCCTTGGCATTTCTTTCACACGTACTTCTAGCAGCCTCCACCTCTCTCAAAGAAACTACATTCTTGACATCTTGAATCGTGCAAGCATGCGTGATTGTCATCCCGTCACTACACCTATTGATATCAAAGCAAAACTCTCCTCCACATCCGGGTCCCCCGTTTCTGATCCTTCTCAGTATCGTAGCTTAGTCGACGCACTATAATATGCTACACTCACTCATCCTGACATTGCTTACGCTGTGCATCAAGTATGTCTCCATATGCATGATCCACAAGAATCCCATTTCTCTCTCATAAAACGCATTCTCTGCTATCTCCATGGCACTCTCGACCTTGGTCTTTCTCTGCATCACACTTCTTCTCACTCTCTCATTGCCTACTCGGATGCCGACTGGGCTGGTTACCCGGACTCACGACGCTCTACGTCTGGATTTTGCATGTACCTCGGTGATAATCTCATTTCTTGGTTCGCACGACGACAGGCGACCGTCTCCCGCTCTAGTGTCGAGGCAGAGTACAGTGCAGTAGCTGCGGCTGTTTCAGAGTCATGTTGGGTTTGGCAGCTCCTACAGGAACTTCGATGGCTGATCTCGATTGCCACCATTGTCTACTGTGATAATGTCAGTGCCGTCTACTTGTCTGCCAACCCCGTTCAGCATCAACGAACCAAGCATATCGAGCTAGATATTCACTTTGTTCAGGAGAAGATTGCCCTTGGAGACGTGCGCGTTTTACATGTACCCTCGTCCTCATTGTTCGTGAACATTTTCACGAAGGATTTGCCTACTACTCCTTTTCAAGAGTTTTGCTCTAGTCTTTAGGTCGAGAGCTCTCCCGGTTCAGACTGCGGGGCATGTTAGAGTCAGACCATCTGACGGAGCCGCGTCGTAATGAACAACGTGGAGTGCAAGTCAAGCAACTACCAAATAGATAGTTTCCATCTATGTTGGTCTATTCATATTGTACACAAACTCTGTAATTTCTGGATGCATATATATACAAGGAGTCTGTACCGTGGCTGGCATTGAGATGCACGGTGTATTCCAATTTACATTCAGCACTAGCGGCTGGATCTTCTTCTGGAATAGAATGAAGTGAATCTTGATGTCCTTCAGAGCCCGTATGAATTTCTTCAGTTTGGACGGGGGACTAAGAAGTTGATGTAGAGGGGTTGTCAGTGGTGAATTGGGTTGACGAGTTTCCCAATAGTCATCATTCAAAATCGGAGTTGTAGACCCAATGTCCACATCCTCATCTTCTTCATCAATTTCTTCAACGCCTGCCTCTTCAGTTGTGAACTGAGGCATGGGCGATGATACCAGCAGAGTGGAAGGGATTTCATCCACTTCAATGTCTTCATCCAACTGCTCTAAAGAAGCAGCAGAAGGATTTTCCTCATCCGTGTCACTAGGAATGACATATTCCTCACCAAAGGGAACAATATCCTTTGATGTCATGCTTGAGATAGGAACAACATCTTGGGTTCACGTATGAGCTCGTCAAAGTCTTCACTTTCTTAGGAGCTGAAGACTCTGAGGTGGTAGATGCTTTCCTTTTCTTCACTGCTGCCCTCTCCATAGCTTTGGTCTTCTTCACTTTTGATGAAGAAGGAAGGTGGGTACTTTTCATGTGTGATGAATTTGCAGGAGGAGCAGATGAAATTGGTTTAGTTTCTTCAGGCACAACTGATGCAGTTGCCCTGGCATGTTCATATTCCTCAGGCACAGTAGAAAAAGCTTCGACTGGCCTAGTTTGTTCTTCAGGCGCAACATTGGAGGTTGCCCTGGAAGTTTCTTCAGAGGCTGGAATTTCTTCAGCAGCCCTGGCACTTTCAGAATCATCAACAGTCTGATGTTCATCAGATGTGCTTGCATTTTCTTCAGTAGGCTGAGCAGATGTCTCAGCCTGAGGAATTTCTTGTTGCGATGAAGCTACAACATTTGGTGTGAATCCCTTTGCCATTCTAACAAATCTGACTTTGGCGCCTAGCCAGTCTGCACAATATGCGTAAAATTCATCACTGAGTGCTTTGATCTCAGTCTTCATAGTCACATGTTCTTCAGGAGACATTTTCACAACATTCTTCTTTAGAAAATGCTCCTTCTTGTACTGTGCTTTCTTCACTTGCCCGGCCTTCTCAAATTTCCATTTTCTTCTCCTATGAAGGCATTGAGCATGTGGCTCTGGCCAGGAGTGAGGTTCAGATCAGGCAGAGGAGTATTAGGGTCCTTGTGCCATAGATCGATGAAATCAAGGATCAACTTTGGATCCAGCGGGAGGGGCACTTCACTGCCTTTGGCTCTAGCGGCCCATTGCTGCCTGTCTCTGGTGACTCAACCAATTCTTCATCATCAGCTTCATCATCGCTTGACGGTACTTGAAAGGCAACCTACTTCTTGTGAGGACTTGGCTTTGTGCCTCGTCCAGCAGTGGCCTTTTTCTTCAGCAAGGTTGGACCAGTTGAAGACTGAGGTGGAGCTGAAGAACTTGTAGATGCTCCTAAAGCAATTGAGATTCATGTAGTCCTTTGGCAAGAGGCAAGATGCACAGGTGCCATGAACTTTGCAACATTTGCTGAGGATTTTGCAACAGAGGGGCTGGAGCTGCTTTTGAGGATGTTGCTTGAGGAATAGGCCGTGAGGGCTTTGAAGAGCTTGGCCATGAGGGCATTGCAGCTGAGGAACTTGGCTTGACAACTGGTTTCTTTGGCATTGGCTTCTTAGGCTTGCTAGCAGAGGCCTCAGTAGCGGCAGCAGCAGAATCTTCATTGAATTTCTTCACTGCTTCTTTGGCCATTTTGGCTAACTTAGCTTGCCGCTTGGCCCACTCCTTGGGAAATTCCTCACCTCTTCTGATGCTAGAGGGATCAACAACTTGGCATGGTGCCAATGGAGGTCTTGGGCATGGAGGGTGTACGGAGAATTTCTTCATGTATTTCGGAGTCACATATCGATACTCCCTCCATTCTGTGGCCCATGTCCTCTCAATCCGCTGAATGCGCACCTTGCGCTGATTTTTATTCTCCTTGCCATGAGTGGCTTCATCAGGAGTGCACTATTCATCATATATGTCATCAGGGATTTCAAAAGCAGTGTTCGCTTCTGGTCTCTTTCCTCCCTTTCGAGGTCTTCTGCCATCAACCATTTTCTTCACTTGATGATTTTGAACAATCGAATTTTCTGACGAGGTATGCAATTTGTCTTCAAGAAATGCTGCAAATGAGTTAAGTTGATGAGAACCTAGAGATTCAGCAGCGGACATGTGTACCCGTGAACAGAATATATATGCGAAGAATTTGGAGAGGTCATATGCATTCTCAGAAGTTTTTCAAAAGAATCAAGTTTGAGGAATTTGACCATGGATGTCTTGAGGAATTTCACTAAGCGTTCTTGACTTAGGTTCCAGAGTTGTATAGATTTGAAAATTCACACAATTGAGGAATCTCGAGGAAAAACATTGCTTAGAGAAACAAATCAAGAATAGAAGCAACATGGTGTTTAACAGTACGGAAGTTGAAGAATAAACACCTTTTGAAGATTTTGTGGAAATCATCAGAATCAACAAGGGCAGTAAAAACAAATTTTATTTACCTTGATGAAGAACATGACGAACTGGGAGTTAAAGGTGAGAAGCTCGTCCATTCAGATCTTCCACGCCCTAACTTGGTGGCGGAAGACAACTACGGCGGCGGCAGAGTGAAGATTTCTGCGGCCGGCGTGAGTACGATGGCGATGAGGTCGAGGCAGTGAAGCTCTTCCTCAACGGTGATGATGGAAGGTAGTGGCGGCGCTAGGTCTAAGAGCTCGAGCGAGGGGAGTGAGATCGAGCAGAGTAAATGAGGTCTGAGGAGGGCGAGGGGTATTTATAGCCACGGTGAAAAACCGCTCGTCCGAGGAAAATGGACGAACGTGCCCCTGACCCTTGCCATCCTAGCGACATGTGTCATCCACGTACTGAGAAGTGGAGATCGTATTGGATCGTGGGTGAATAGATTAATCTTATCGTGGGATGCGGAACGGTTTGAGCGGCAAAAGCCGAAAATTGAGATATGAAAATTGTAATGTTTCGTTCGCAAATTCTTCAGCTGACAAGGACACAATGAAGATTTTGAACGAGATTCAAATAGAACGCACATGAAGAATTTGTGAACAGATTGGGTTGAGTTTAGCATAGAGGGGGAAGGGTCCGATCACATTCACTTAGCATAAAAGTCAGCTTGAAGAATTAGCAATAAGTGATGCTGTAGAGGACTTGAAAACTCGAATATATAGTCAATGAAGAACATAGTCGGAAAGAATGAAGACTTTGCAAAGTTGAAGAATTTGAAGAGCTGAGGAATTTCAAAACTGAAGAAAAACTCAAATTGAAGATTTTCAACTTTTGTTGGTGGCGTGACCCACCGTATAAGAATGATGATTTCAGATACCGCATACAATTGTCGTAGGGCTCTGAGAATCAAATTCTTCGTTAATTTCTTCACACTTAGAGGGTTAGCCTTCATTTATTGAAGAAAAACGTTATTTCGTGTGTTGCACATCTAAGTCATCAACTTTGCATAAGTGTTAGGATGTGTGTTCTTTTCAAAGAACATTCGAAGACTCTAAGATATCAAATCTCTTCTCATCCAAGGGCTTTGTGAAGATATCCGCTGGCTGTTATTCAGTCTTCGTGTGCTCGATAGAGATGTCGCCCTTCAACGCATGATCTCGAAGAAAATGATGACGAATCTGGATGTGCTTTGTCTTCGAGTGCTGAACTGGGTTATGAGCAATCTTGATGGCACTTTCGTTGTCACAGAATAGTGGCACATTCTTCACATTGATGCCGTAGTCCTTGAGGGTTTGCTTCATCCATAGCAATTGAGCACAACACGAACCAGCAACAATGTACTCAGCTTCAGCAGTAGAGAGTGATACACAGTTCTGCTTCTTCGAGGACCAACATACCAAGGATCGTCCAAGGAAATGGCATGTGCCTGATGTTGACTTGCAATCCACACAATCACCAGCATAGTCAGAGCCAGAATATCCAATGAGATCAAAAGTCGAGCCCTTGGGAGACTATAATCCAAGTGTTGGAGTGTGAGCTAGATATCGAAGAATACACAATAATCGCCATGTGTGGGAGACTATGATCGCCAATGAACCGTTGACACGTGGGACGGCCCAATAGAGACACATATAGGTCTAAAAGCCGACCCAGGAACAGGCCCACAAGATTTCATCAGATCTAATGGGTTAGCCCGTCAACAGCCTAACATTTTCTGGACCAAATTATAGCCCATACCAGATACGAGCCGTTAAATGACTGCAATATTCTGGGCCAGTTTACGGCCCATGTCAGATCCGGTCCGTTAACAACCTGCAATAGTTTGGGCCAAATTACGGTCCACACCCGATCCGACCCGTTAACTGACTTTTACTTCTTGGGCCAAATTATGGCCCATAACAGATACATCCCTTTTAACAGCTAATGTGCCATTGGGCCCATTGGCGACCTGATTTGCTCTTCGGCCTCTTAATGGCCCGTTTAACAGTTCGTCCCGATACTAGTTTTGGCCTGTCAGCGGCCCTGTCTACATATGGGCCTCTTTCGGCCCGGTTTCACTTTCGGCCATTTAAAGGCCCGAGTTGCTCCTGGGCATAATTACGGTCCGTAGTTACTTTCGTCCTCTTAATGGCCCGTAGTCTTCGTGGATACATTCTAGCCCAAACTGCCTATCGGTCCGTTAAAGGCCCTTGAGAGTGTTGGGCCTAATTTAGGCCCGTTATACATCCGGCCTGCTTCCCGCCCGTCATGTAATTGGGTCAGCCAAGGCCCAAAAACATTTCACCCTATTAATGGCCGTCACCCGAATGGGCCAATAATGGGTCGATTTATATTATAGCACGCTGTCGGCCCGTTATTTGTTCGCCACAATTAGGGATGAATCTAGTTCTCAATCTATTAAAAGCCTATTTAATTTTCGGGCCCAATTAAGGCAAGCGATTTACTCGGCGTTTTAAAGGCTCGAAACTAATAGTGGGCCAGATTAAGACTAGACCAAAGTAATGTCCCAAGATGATTGTAGGCCCACGGTTCGGCCTGTACTAGCGACTGGCGACGGGCCAGTTTTAGTACAGAAATTATTATTTTATAAACCTAACCTATTGGCTCATTGCGCACCGATTGAAGATTATGACCTTTTCTTAGAGAGATGACAGCATAAACAACAAATAAATTACAACTTCGTGATGAAGAATAAAGCTAGACTATACAACAAAGAAATTACAGCATATTACATCCCCTAGGCATCAAAGTTCGCCGCCAGTGATAATAAAGGGCTACTAGACATCAGATTACATAAATTGGGTAGGTCGCCACCAGTGGAAGTTAACAGGCGGACAAAATAATAGACATAACCGAAAACACTTCAACGCAGTTCAAGAAAGGTTAGCCCGGCCTAGGAGCTGTAGCACAAGCAGCTTAGCAACCTGATGAGGCTGCGCTTCTTTGGCGCTCATATCCACCAACTTAAGCTGCATAGCATCAATAAACATCCTGTACTTACAGTTAATTTTGCATAGAGATTGGAGTTCCAGTCGGATTTGAGCGGAAGCATGTATTTCTGCTTGAATTTCAGACTGAAGAAGTCGAACAGATTCAGGCGGCGACTTCATCGAGCTTATGTCACCGAGTAAGTTTGACACTACATCAAGATGTGACTTCGTGGTTGTATCCCTACCCTCAAGATGTGTTGCCTTCTCCTCTGGAATATGTGTTAGAGGGACAAACAATGGGTTTGTCTCACTATCATTGTGGCAGTTCTTCCTAGCAGCAGTGTTGTCACCCTAAAAGAGAAACAAGTAGGTAGATAACGAGTTTTGCACGTATAAGCATCAGCACTGTCAATTCATCTCCTTTCTTTGTCAGAAATAAAGAGACGCAGTTTAAAATAGCATTAACATAATATGCACCATTCATAGTTAAGAAGGTAGGAAATGGCATTGTGCAGGAGCGGGCAGCTTCACCAGACCACTGGATTACATATCAAGAACACAAGCATAGATGTAGTTCTAAACAACGTATAAGCATGAATGGTGAGTGTACTGTCAATTTATACCATTTCAGATTGGTAAATAAAGAGACACGATTTAAATAACATTAATATAATATGGCATGGTTCATAGTTGAGACATAGTAGGATATGGAATTGGGCTGTTGTTGGTAGTTTCACCACACCACTTGATTACAGATCAAGAACACAAGCATACACATAGTGCTAAAGAAGATAACTTGCTATGTTTAGTTTAATTTACATGGTACGAATAAGGAACTAGGTTGTACAACTAAAGACTAAAATTGAGAAGGACAAACTTATGTTTATGTACTTCTACTTTATAAACTTTGAACAAGCAATTTGATGCAGACGACAAAAATAAACAGCAATTTCACTCATAGCTATCCAAATATACACAACAAAGTTTGAAGGCCCGAGGAGGACAAACTTACATTAGTAGTGAAGACAGACTCTATAAAGGCCTTGTCCATATTGATGGGGGGGGGCAATTCGAGAAGTTTAACGCACACTCTGCTTCAAGAGTATTGCCTTTATTCTACATTTTGTTAAGAGTAAATATAGATGTGAAAATATAGGAACAAATGGCAATTATTTAACTTAAGATGCAGAGTACAAATGTAAATACAGCATACAGGCAGAAGGCACTGACACGAGCAATGCGGAGCTAAACTTCTTCAGTAACATTGGTTTTATTCAATATTTTGGCAAGAGTAAATGTAGATATGATGTGTAGAAAAATGGAGGACAAGGGAAAATAAGCTGCAAAGTGTACATGAAGAACTAGCTGACAAATATAAGTACAGTGATGAAGGACAACATATACTTACAAGAACAATGCAGAACTAAATTTCTTCATAAGCATTGGGTTTATGTTACATTAATTTAAGCATTAATATAGATCTGATAATTTGGAGCAAACAGTGGATAAGCAAGCTATAATGCACAACGATGTCACATAATCCACTAGGTATGAATGTAAGGACAACGATAGGACAACAGGTACTCACAAGAGCAAAGCAGCGACCAACATAGTTGCGATATCCTAGGTTTTGCGGCGCTGGTTCTATCGCCAATATACGCCGGGTGCTATGTGATTTCTCTGGTAGCACCACCTATTTCAAGGACTTTGCTTGTACTCCTTCAGGTTCTGCAATCACCCTCTTCCTTTTGGATGTCTGAAACACAAGAACAACATTTGAATGGAAAAACATGGTATGACGACAAATGGAATAGGTGTTGATAATGGATGGGCATGGAATCTTCACATATATCATGAGTAAACTAAGTAGATGGCGGTGCAACGAAGAAAAAGAAATGCAAGACACCTTATGCAAGATATGTGCAACCAATAAAACCTTGCCAAATTAGAACATGCACCTTATGGGGTGAACATGATAGGCCATCTGCCTTTGATTCCTTGAGCTTAGAATAGTCATTAGGATCATATTCTGAATATGAATCTGTAGGTCGGGAGCATGTGGGTTTCATTGCATCCATAATGGACCTCAATCCCTTGATGCCAAGTTTGTTATCCATTGAACTGTTCTGCAATATTCTTCTGATGTGCGCATTCTTATATTCATTGTGATTACGTACAATATCTGTAAAGCATGAAAGCACAAATAGTAGTGACATTATGTTTGTAATGCAGAGGATATTGTAATATAATAGAGGCACCCTGTAAAGCCTTGTGTGCTATCACTAGATTCTGATGAGAGAGCCCATGTGTGCTGTAATATGGTGAGTAGATTAATATAATCTGGCACAACTACACAACAAATAGGCTCCCTGTTGGGAGCCCCAGATGTAAGGATAGTTAGCAGATGATAGGTTCATAATATACTGTATAGAAAGTTTATTGCCAAACCATGATAACGAGAGCGCAGAACCAGTAGGCAGATCGTAGTGTAAATAACAGGGGTGCACCATAACCACCATAAATAAATTGGGAAAGCTGAACTGGCTGGAAAACACAGGGTTTTGCCGCTACTAATATGCAGCCTATCGATCACCTATAGACCAGCTCTATTCATCTAAAGGCGCACAACTGTTACTATCAGTTTAGTCTATCAAAGACCATGCGGCTCCCAGCATTTCAGGGGTATTATGGAAGACCAACTCGAAGTGCGAAATCATTTAGCAGAACCAGCCCAATAGAGCTGTCGACTGCAGATGTCCCTGCTCTCCTTCCTGACAAGGAACATACTGTGCTTACTAAAGAAGAACAGAAGAGGAACATGTTAAAGAATAGAAGGGGAAGCATATTATTGAGATTCCCCTTCTTTCTATACAATGTTGGTTGCCCACCCATGATGAATCAGAGCGCCCAAAGAAATGCAATTCCATGATGTCTCTCTATATGTGGCCACATGCATTTGGAAACTCAATTGGGAGCATTAGCTAAACAATTAAATGTGTGTCTATTAGCTAATGTCAGTATCATATCACATTCATATTTGAAGAACCTTAGGACGTATGATTGGTGTGTTATTTAGCTTTAAAGGGTGGACAACTGCTAGTAGGAAACAAAGCACCTACGTAGATCATAGTGTAGATATAATGGGAAAACCCTAAGCATCAGGAGTAAAATCAGGAAAGTGGAACTTGCTGGAATATATGTGCTAGCATTGCCGGTGCGGCTAGAAAGGCTTCACATACTAGCTCCCTACAACTGAAGGCGCAGTACTGTTACTATCAGTCTAACTCTCAAAGGAGACACATATGATCAAATACGAAGAGTTGAAAGCGTCCATGACAATCATATGAAGACCAACACGAAGAATTGAAAGCGTCCATGACAAGCGACTGAATAGACCTATACATTGCAAATGTCCCTACTCCTCTTCACTACAAAGAACATACTGCACAACTATTATACTCCCTCTGTTCCTAAATACAAATCTTTGTAGAGATTACACTATGGATCACATACGGATGTATATAGATACATTTTAGAGTCTAGATTCACTCATTTTGCTCCATATGTAGTCCATGGAGGAATCTCTACAAAGGTTATATTTAGGTACGAAGAGAGTACTTACAAAGGAAGAACAGAAGAGGATCATGTTAAAGAAGAGCAAGTAGATTTTGGATAATAAAATGTTGGCTGGCCACACATACATGATGAACCAGAGCACATAAAGAACGCAACTTCCTGCCGTCCCTCTATATGTGGCACATGTGCTTTTCGAAAGTAAAGTAGGAACATTAACTGACCAATTAAACATTCTCGGTTTTAGTACATGTCAGCATCAAGATTCGTATTTGAGCACCTAAGTTTGGAATTATGAGTGGAATGTTGTTTAGCTTGATGGGTTGAGGAGCACTGCTTGCACGTACGTCTCGAAGCACCTACGATAATAGTACTGAATATATGGGAATGTCTACATGCAAGTCACCTGACTTCTGCCATTTGGGTCAGTCGACCATTTTAGGCGGTTGGATGAAGATCCTACATCTCCTAACCCTTCTTCTTCCTCGCCTCTTATTCTTCCCCTAAAGACCACCGCATGGGTCACCGGCCGAACCACCGGCCCCCGCCCTCCCCTGAACCGCCCACCACCTCCAATCTTCCGCCGCCCCCGGCCATCCCTCTAGCTAACCCCACCCCACCTGCGCCGAGTTCTGCCTTTGGCGAGGCCCCACCATAGCCCGACGACAGCCCCCCACAACCACTGTTCTCACCCGAAACCCTAAGATAGATAATGGGACAGCCCTTCGGTGAGCCCCTTCCTTCGCACCTGTGGCACCCCGGCTCAGAGCGACCGGTTTACCCTGCATTGCCAGCCCAGAGACCATGTCTTCTGGCAACACACAATATCTTGGTACAGAAAAACAACCGCTTTATTTATGCTAGCAGATCAGAGTTTATATTACAATAGATGTCGAGGCCGAGCAGCACGCACGGTGCGACTCAACAATATGTACATTATTTAGTGGACATAAAGGGGCCTTGATCATACAACTACGCGGCAGCGGAATAACGTTGTAGCGGAAACTCCATAGTACAGGGACACCGATGTGGACACAATCTAGACTCGAGCAGCGCTCCTTTCCAACGCGACTTTCCTGAAATCTGGCATGACACGCTAGGTCAGTACATTGAATGTACTTGCAAGCTCACAACAGGCATAATCACAATGACAAACCATATCATGATATTTAACCAATTAATAGTGCAATAATGTTCCAACATGCTGTGCTCATGCTCTTGGGATCGACATCCCTCGGGACCGACTTACCAACCGTGATCGTTCTCGGATCACAAACAAACCACCATCGTGGTCTTAACCAGAGTAACTCGTGATCCTTACGGCGATCACAACCAAACCACCATCGTGGTCTTAACCAGAGTAACTCGTGATCCTTACGGCGATCACAACCAAACCACCATCGTAGTCTTGACCAGAGTAACTCGTGACCCTTACGGCGATCACAACCACGACCCATATTGGGTCTCGAACATCTCAATGGCCTTTCCTCTATCATCATCAGTGCAAAGTTCATAACTTAGTGTGCAGGTTTATTAAACGTTGACTCATGGTGGGACCTACTACGAGGTGTCCATGACCATGGACTCGGCTATCGATAGATTATACACTCTGCAGAGGTAGCACACTGTACGCACACCACAGAACCCATGGCCTCGCACTCCCATTCGGGTGGACCAACGACATTCCGACAAAACCCTTCCATTGCCATGACACTCTCCCGGCCACTCCGACCCAATCCCCAACGGGCTAGTCCTGGGTGGCCCCGTGTCTACCAAAGACACAACGACCACCGTCGTGGCCAAAACGATCCCACTCGGGGACCCGGTACCATAATCTCAACAACGGGCACACAAGGTTATGCCTGCTTACCGGGCCAGGGTAAGCATGCCCATAACCTTTCCTAGTTCGAGGCACCGACCAGAGGCATGTCAATGGACCGAATCAAGGCCTTCGCACAAAGGCAAATGTGGTTGCACTGGGAAAATCTCGATTTAGCGGCACCATGACCCAGTCAACAATATATTCAAGTTGAGTTATATTCAGGTTCAACTTAAAATGAAGATGACCGGTGTCATAGCATGCCATGAAATGCAATACTACACATGCATCACATATTAACGACAATGACTGATGTCAACCATATTCACACTAAGCATAAGCATCAACAACTTATATTACTTTCCTGGTCAGGGTAACTCTCACTTTAACAATATATTTTGCAGCAAGTATTATCATTTTCTCATGCAAGAAAATAACTTCGATTAATTTCTCATATGCATAGCAAAGATTTTATTATCACCACAAGCAAATCTATTCTCTTTGCCAACCAAGTTAGGTTCAAACATTCTGTAACTTAAGTAAAATGGCTAAACAAGCACTTAACAGGATATGTTCTAGCAAATTTAACTATTTTATTTATGCAAGAAAATAACTTTAAGCAATTACTCATATGCATAACAAATCATTTTATCATTACCATAATTAGATCTTAGCTTCTTTACCAACTAAGCTACTTTCAAGGTTCTGTAAATCAAGCATAATACCAACACACACTTAACAAAATATAAATAACATAATAGTTATTTAAATGCATGGATTAATCATTTCATTCAAGTAAGAATATCATCAATATTGAAATGGCACCATGAAAATGTTGTTGTGGCTTGCCTTAGTGCAGATGAGGTTCACAAGCCTTCTGGTGATCCTCAAGACAAGCCTCACCCTCTGAAAATAATTTTAAACACAAGAAGAAAATATCAAGAACTCTTCTGAAAATCACTAGAAATTCTAAACAGCTCAGAAAAATCTTATTTTTGGTGAGCTGCTAGATTTCTTTGCAAAGAACATAATGCAAAAAGAATCAATTCATTTGGACTTATGGTTAAAGATTTATAGCTCTTTGAAGCTCTCTGGAATTGAATTGAATTTGAATTTAGATAAACAGACTGGGGGGGTGACATCGAGGGCGTAAAGCCTCAGGGTGCCACCACTCGTACCGCTTCACGCGCGTACAGAGTGGCCGACTAGCGGGCCCCGCTAGTCAGGTGAGAAGGAGGAGAGAAGGAAATAGAGGGGGGTCGCGGCTTCGCCGGAGCTCTCGCCGGCGACGAGGGCTCCTTGGCAAAAATGAGAGGGAGGGATCGAGAGAGGGGATGTAGGCGTACCTGCCCGTACCCGTAGCGTAGCTAGGGGCGGTCGGACGGCGTCGGAATCGACCTTGCAAGTGGAGGCAGAGGGCGGTGGTCGCGGAGATGAGGAAGATGGCAAGCAGGGGCAACTTCAGGGGCTCCAGGGGGACGGGATGGCTTCACCGGAGAGAGGCGGAGGCCCTTGAAGGATCGCCCTGGCCTGGAGGGGCTGGAGCTATTGCGGCGACCAGAGGGGATCGCCGGTGAGCTCGAGCTCGAGGACGGCGGCCCGCGGCCTGCCCGGCCGGGCTACGGTTTCCTACGCGTTTGTGGGGTGTGTGGGAGTGGTGGATGGTGCTCGAGGAGGCTGGGGGCGGCTCCATTTATAGGCGAGCAGAGAGGGGGTTTCGGGCTCCGCCAGCGGACACCTGTCCACAGCGCTCGACGACGAGTGGCATCAGTGAGAGGGGGAGAAGGCGACGCAGCTCATGTGGCGACTGTTGACGAACGGGGACGAGCACAGGAACGAGGAGAAGGCGACGAGCACAATGCGCACCGCACTGTTGGGTTGGCCGGACCGTGCCCGTGCTCGCTGCGGCGAGCTCCGGCGTCGGCCAGCGCCAGGGGGGAGTTAATGGCGTTGAGACGAGGATGGTGGTGAAGTTTGGCACGCTTAGGTAGGCGGGGAAGCGAGCACACGATCAACAGAGGCTCGGGCGCGTTGCAGAGCACGTCGGCCGCATGCCAGCACGCCTGGACGAACGCGGTCACTGCGTGAACTCTGACCTCATGCCGACCTAAGCCCAAACTTCATGCCTGGCATGTTGTTCGTGGTAGTTTTGAATGTTACCACGCTTTGGTTTGGCTCCAGATGCAGTAGAGAAGATTTTACATGCCAGGTAAGTTTCTGGTCAGTAACTTTGAGATGTTACTGATGTCAAATGGCTGGGAGTTGGGGGTTGTGCTTTGGAGGCTAGCCATCATCTACTAAGGTGATGATGCACAAGAGAATTCAGGCACAAGGGAGCAAGTAAAATGGTAGTTGTTGTAGAAACCACCATTTCTGTCTAGAACAGAACATATTTTCTGTAGCAAAAATATTCCAAAACGTGAGGAAATATTTTTGCTCATGAAGGAGACCTAGGGTTCAAAGAATATTTGGGAATTTTCTCAGATTTTTGTGGGCAAGAAAAATGAGGGTTGCTTTGGAACTCATTGAACTAGCTAGGGTTTTAGAGAAGAAAATGAATATTTTTCATTTAAGAAAAATATTCCCAAGATTATTTTGAGATGGATCAGAAGGGGAATGATGATTAGAGAAGGGAATGATGCACTTGGGTGAAAGCCAAGGGTACCCAAGTGTCTAAGTCCATATGAAAAGATTCAAACCCCAACTTTCAAAATAAATCCAAATGAAAATCAGGCAAATAAGAGAGGGTAAAAATCAGGCTGTCACAAACCTCCCCCACTTGGAATGAATTTCGTCCTCGAGATTCGGTTGCTTGGGAAAACCACTCTGGATAATGAGCCCTTAGGAATTCTTCCCGCTCCCAAGTTGATTCTGACTCTGTGTGATGCTCCCACTGAACCTTGTAAAATCTTCTTAGTTTACTGCGAGTGACCCTTTCCATCTGATCCAAAATTCTAAATGGTCTTTCTTCATAGGTCAAATCATTTGCCAATTCTACCTCAGCCATAGCAGTCCTTTTCTCAGGCGGGGATATGCAGCGTCTTAATTGTGAAACATGAAACACGTTATGCACGTCTGCCAATTTAGCGGTTAGTTCCAACTGATATGCAACAGTACACACTCGGGACATAACCGGGAATGGACCAATAAACCTGGGTGCCAACTTTCCACGGGTCTGGAATCTCTTGACTCCTTTCATAGGAGTGACTCGGAGGTATATGCATTCTCCGGGTTCAAACTTGATTTGTCGGTGCTTTGCATCATAATAACTTTTCTGTCGAGATTTGGCCAATTACAATTTGTCCCTGATTTCCTTAACTTGTTTCTCAGCTTCCATCATGAGATCTGTTCCGAAGATACGGCTATCTCCAGTTTGAGACCAATTTAAAGGAGTGCGGCACTTACGTCCATACAGAGCTTCATACGGTGACATCTTTAGACTGGTCTGGAAGCTGTTGTTGTAAGAAAACTCGGCATATGGCAAGCAATCTTCCCATTTAGGTCCTTGGGCTAAAGCACAGGCTCGCAAGATATCTTCAACTATTTGATTTACCCACTTTGTCTGTCCATCGGTCTGAGGATGATAAGCAGTACTATATTTCAGCGCTGTCCCCAAGGCTTGATGGAGACGGGACCAAAAAGCGGAGGTAAACAGGAAACCTCGGTCGGAAGTGATGGTTCAGGGTACTCCATGCAGACTGACGATTCTGGATACATACAACTGTGCAAGTTGATCTGCTCGATATCTGGTGCTGACCAGAATGAAGTGAGCAACCTTGGTTAAGGTGTCCACTATGACCCAGATTGCATCATTTCCTCGCTGAGTCTTAGGCAATCCCGTAATGAAATCCATACAAACGTCATCCCATTTCCATTGCGAAACCGGCAGCGGTTGGAGGAGTCTGGCTGGTTCCTGATGCTCTACCTTCACCTTGTTGCATATGTCGCAACAGGCCACAAAATAGGCAATGTCTTTCCCATTCCATCCCACCAGAATATTTGTCTAAGGTCCTCATACATTTTTGTACCTCCCGGGTGAATGGAATATGAGGATTCTTGTGCTTCCGACATGATTTTCTTCTTTAAGTCCGGCTGATTGGGTACACAAATCCGTCCACGGAATCGGAGGGTACCAAATTTGTCCTTGGAGAAATTTGGGGTCTGCCCTACCATCAGGCTCTTGGCACGTTTTTGCAGCTTGATGTCAGCTGGCTGGGCCTTATAGATCTCTTCCTCAAGTGTGGGGGTAACTTCCAAAATATTAGCGAGGCCAGCATCCACTATGACCAGGTTGAGCTGAGCGATCTCCTCTTGGAGTTTGAGAGGCAAGGATTTCGATATGACATTTAAACCGACAGACTTTCAACTGAGTGCATCGGCAACCACGTTAGCCTTACCCGGGTGATAATTTATTCCAAGATCATAATCCTTGACCAACTCTAGCCATCTTCGTTGACGGAGATTTAAATCTGGCTGGGTAAATATGTACTTAAGACTTTTGTGATTGGTAAAAATTTGGCACCTTTTTCCAGTAAGGTAGTGTCTCCAAATTTTTAACGCATGAACCACCACAGCCAATTCCAAATCATGAGTAGGATAATTTCCCTCGTGGGGTCATAGCTATCGCGATGCATATACTACTACCTTGCTGTCTTGCATAAGTACACAACCGAGGCCTTGCCTGGAGGCGTCACAATACACATCAAAGCTGCGATAAATGACTGGGAGAGTCAATACAGGTGCGGTTGTTAGCCGTATCTTTAACTCATTGAAACTTTTCTCACAGTCCTTCGTCCATTCAAACTTCTTATCCTTTTTGAGCAGCTCTGTCATGGGTTTAGCAATCTTGGAAAACCCTTCAATGAAACGACGGTAATATCCAGCTAATCCGAGAAAACTCCGGATCTGTGTCACTGTCGTGGGCGACAACCAATCGAGCACATCCTTTACTTTGCTTGGGTCCACGGATATACCTTTGGCGGATAATACATGTCCGAGAAACCCAACTTGCTTGAGACAAAACTCACATTTACTGAATTTGGCGTAAAGCTAATGGTCGTGGAGTCGTTGTAGCACTGCTCGGAGGTGATCCTTGTGCTCGTTTTCACCCTTGGAGTAAATGAGGATGTCATCGATAAAGACTACCATGAATTTGTCGAGGAAGTCCATGAATACTTTGTTCATCATATGCATGAAGAAAGCAGGGGCATTGGTGATACCAAAGGACATCACTGTATATTCATAAAGACCGTACCGAGTAGTGAATGCGGTCTTAGGAATATCTCCCTTTTTAATTGTGAGCTGATGATATCCGGTCCGTAAACCGATCTTAGAGAATACCTTAGCCCCACTGAGCTGATCAAACAAATCATCAATCCTTGGCAACGGATATTTATTTTTGATGGTGACCTCATTCAGCTGGCGGTAATCTACGCACATGTGGAGGCTGCCATCCTTTTTGTCCACGAAAATAGTGGGTAATCCCCATGGTGAAGAGCTGGGATGAATATATCCTTTCTGGAGCAATTCATCAAGCTGTTTCTTTAGCTCCACTAATTCTAATGAGGGCATCCGGTAATACTTCTTGTATAGCGGTGCAGTTCTGGGCACAAGGTCTATTGCAAATTTCAGCTCTCGATCTGGTGGCATGCCTGGCAGTTCTTCTGGAAATACATTAGGGTACTCGCTGACCACATGAATTAATTCCAACTCAGCCACAGCGGTGAAAACCAATTCTTGTTTGGGTATATTCTTGCGAGCATAGAATTTGGTAGTCTGCCCATTTGGACTGGTCAAAGTGACTTCTCGTGTTGCGCAGTTTATGCAAACTAGATATTGGGTCAACCAATTAATACCCAATATAATATCCAACTTTTAGACTCAATAATTATCAGAGAGGTTGGAAAGTAGACTCCGTTGATATTGATTTCCAGATCACGACAGACCAGGTTGCTCTTGATTAGAGATCCTGGGGTTTGTACCAGCATATTTTTGCCCAAAAGTGTACAAGGAAATTTGTTTTGGGCAGCAAAACTCTGAGAAATAAAAGAATGGGAAGCCCCAGAGTCAAATAAAATTATGGCAGGTATGTCATTTACAGAAAACATACCAATGAAGACTTCGGGGTTCTCGTGTGCTTCATCGGCTGAGAGATGATGCACGTGCCCAGTAATGTTTTGCTGGGTCGAGCATGACTCTATAAAGTTGACTTGTGGCCTGAATGGGGGCATTCGCCTTGTTGTTATTGGGGCACTGTTTGGCATAATGTCCATTCTGACCATAACTGAAGCAAGAATTATTGCGCTGACGCTCCTCATGCATGGGGTTGGTCACGATATTCCTGACTTGAGTGGTGGTCTTCTTAACATTCTGTTGCCAATTTGGCTTGTTTTCCACCTAAGTCTGCTGCCAGCTATGAGCCTTTTGCACTGGTTGCCCATCCTTCTTTGGCTCAAACTTACGCTTGTTGTCGTTGTTGGTAGGTCTATCATCTGATATAAGCTTGTGCTCCCGTTCAGCAATGAAAGCCTTGTTTACCAGAGTTTGGAAATCTGGGAAATCAAACATACTGAGAGTGCACCGGAGTTGCAGATTTAAGCCTCCAAGAAATCTGTCAATCTTTCTTTCTTCGGTGGCCACGTCATAAAGGGAGCAACGGGCCAGATGATTGAATTTTTGCAAATATTGCCCCACAGACTGATTTCCTTGGACGAGTGCGAGAAATTCACGCTGCTTAACCTTCATAACTCCAGTAGGGATATGATATTTCCGGAACTGATCCTTAAATTTTTCCCAGGTGATTTCTTCATCAGTGGGCCACATGGCTTTTGCATTTTCCCACCATATGGCAGCAGCGCCTTCAAGGTAATGAGTTGAAAATGAAACTTTATCATTTTCTTCAGTACGAGCAATCTCAAGCTTTTTCTCAATGGTACGCAACCAATCGTCTGCATCCAATGGGTCAACAGTCTGACTGAAACTGGGTGGCTTGGTCCTTTGAAAATCTGATAGCTTTGAGTAATGACCGTTCTGATTTCCATTCTGTCCAACCATAGCTTGCACACTTCTTAACATTTCAAGCAGATCATTGTTCCTTCTTTCCTCAAACATATGCAGAATTTGCTCGGTGGAGGGCGGATTTGGCGGTGGTGGCGGTGGCGGAACGTACGGCTGCAACGCCATCTAGATGAGAAACATCCAAGAGTAAATTTGGGGAAAAGCCAGCGACAAATCCCGGAAGAAAACAAAAGAGCGAAGAAAATATGGCGAATAAAGTCCCAACATAATTATACATAGACTCATACATGCAAGATAAACAACATGACAGGTTCAACTACTCTCATACATGCAACGAAACATCATGACTCATACAGCTACTTTAACGCCCTCGATGCGGCTATATCTCCCACGTGTCGAAGCACGACTTAGAGGCATAACCGCATTGAAAGCAATGTCGCAAGTGAGGTAATCTTCACACAACCCATGTAATACATAAGGGACAAAGATACATAGTTGGCTTACAATCGCCACTTCACACAATACATGAATAAAGCATTACATCATCCAGATACAATCAAGGTCCGACTACGGAACCCAAAATAAAAGAAGACTACCCCAAATGCTACACAGATCCTCGATCGTCCCGACTGGGCTCCACTACTGATCAACTAGAACGAAACAACACAAAGGACACGATCTTCATCGAGCTCCTCCTTGAGCTTGGTTGCGTCAACTGCTAGGTTCAACGACACCTGCAAGCTGGTTTTGGAAGTATCTGTGAGTCACGGGGACTCAGCAATCTCACACCCTCGCGATCAAGACTATTTAAGCTTATGGGTAAGGTAAAAGGTATGAGGTGGAGCTGCAGCAAGCAACTAGCATATATGGTGGCTAACATACACAAATGATAGCGAGAAGAGAAGGCAAAGCACGGTCGATAAAAGTATGATCAAGAAGTGATCCTAGAACAACCTACGACAAGCATAACTCCAACACCGTGTTCACTTCTCGGACTCCACCGGAAAGAGACCATCACGGTTACACACGCGGTTGATGTGTTTTAATTAAGGTCAACTTCAGGTTTTCTACAACCGGACATTAAAAATTCCCATCTGCCCATAACCGCGGGCACGGCTTTCGAAAGTTCAAATCCCTGCAGGGGTGTCCCAACTTTGCCCATCACAAGCTCTCATGGTCAACGAAGGATATTCCTTCTAGCGGGAAGACCCGATCAGACTCGGAATCCCAGTTACAAGACATCCTCGACAATGGTAAAACAAGTCCAGCAACACCGCCCGAATGTGCCGACAAATCCCGATAGGAGCTGCACATATCTCGTTCTCAGGGCACACTCAGATGAGCACTACATACAACTAAAACGAGCCCTTGAGTTTCCCCGAGGTGGCGCTGCAAGTGGCTCTATTTGGACCAACACTCAGAGGAGCACTGGCCCCAGGGGGGGTTTAAATAAAGATGACCCTTGAGTCTGCAGAACCCAAGGGAAAGAAAAGGCTAGGCGGCGAATGGTAAAACCAATGTTGGGCATTGCTGGAGGAGTTTTATTCAAGGCGAACTGTCAAGGGGTTCCCATTATAACCCAACCGCGTAAGGAACACAAAATCCGCGAACATAACACCGATATGACGGAAACTAGGGCGGCAAGAGTGGAACAAAACACCAGGCATAAGGCCGAGCCTTCCACCCTTTACCAAGTATATAGATGCATCAATTAAATAAGCGATATTGTGATATCCCAACAAGTAAACCTGTTCCAACAAGGAACAACTCCATGTTCCAACAAGGAACAAACTTCAATCTTCACCTGCAACTAACAACGCTATAAGAGGGGCTGAGCAAAGCGGTAACATAGCCAAACAACGGCTTGCTAGGACAAGGTGGGTTAGAGGCTTGGTTCAACAATATGGGAGGCATGATAAGCAAGTGGTAGGTATCGCAGCATAGGCATAGCAAAAGAGCGAGCAACTAAGCAAGCAAAGATAGAAGTGATTTCGAGGGTATGGTCATCTTGCCTGAGATCCCGCAAGGAAGAAGAACGAGTCCAAGAAGAAGACAACGGACGTAGTCGAACGAATCCTCACAAACGCGACGTTATCGGAACTAACCCAAAGAAGCAACACCGGAAAGAAGCAAACAACATAGTAAACAACCAACACATAACATGGCATGATGCACAACCAAGTATGATGCATGTCCGGTTTTAAATATGCATGGCATGGTAAAGTGCACAAACAATACTACAAATTAAGTGGAGCTCAATATGCAACTCCGTTGCTTGCATATTGACGAAACACCACAACAATTATTTAGTTCTCTCCCGGTTATGAACTCACCAATATTAAATGTTGTTAAGCATGTCAAGAGGTGAAACATAACAAAATTATACCATCTAAACAATTTAAATGGGGCCGGATATAATAAACAACAAACTTAGTAAATCCCCATATGCATTAGTAATTTAAAGCAAACAACAATTTTAAACATTTTAATTGTTGTTACCATGATGCGGATGACATGAACAAGTTTTATGCAAGTTTAAGAAAAAAATGTTGACATGAGCATATCATGAAACATTTGTCATCGTGGCGGAAACAAAAGGGGTGCGACGGCGACGATAACGAAACGGTGCCCCGACAACGTTCCGGTTCCTAGTAACTCGATTGAGATACCGATGCAAAAGAGAAGTGTGGCGGGAGCGTGCAAAAGATGGTGGGGCGCTCCCGGATACCGGGTGTCCCATGTGTCAGCGGCATGGCAACCGAGGGTCGTGCACGTAACAAACGGGCACGCTGCAAACACGGGGTTCATCTCGTATCACATAACATGCATTCGGTCCACGGACGGTCGTGTCAATGGTTATACCTTTCGAAGCGTGCCTTTTTCGAAGTGGATTGGGTTTCATAGTAGGGGAAGTAGTGGTTCACGTTCATTCGGCGAGGTACTAGATGACTCCAATGTCTTCGAGGTGATGGTAGTGGTTCACACGACGTCGCGATGCTTGTCGGTCCGATCTTGTCGGAGTAGTTGTACACATTATTGGGATACTTGTCGCATCACCGGGTGTATTCGTACATGTTCGGAGGGGAACTTGGCATATCCATGTACTTGGCGTTCCGGTGCGGTACTTGGTGGATCCAACACGCGCGTCGGTGGTGGAACTTGGCGCCGTATTGGGAAGTAGTTGTACTCGTGGTCTCTGTCGACGGTAGTCGTACACAGTTCGTAGACGTTCGGGTCTTCCGAAGAGGTACTTGATGCATGCGTTACACGGGTCTTTGATGATGGTAGTGGTTCTTGGCGTCGGGCGTCGGGGTACTTGGCGTTCATGGGATTCCGACGATGACAGTAGAGGTACTTGACGCAAAACTTTGTAGTCGTTCGGGCGCCTGTGGTCTTGACGGTCTTGACAGTCCAACACGAAGCCACGGAGAAGCACGGGTCATAGGCGGCTTGAACAGGGACCACCCGAACTCGGCGGGAGGCAGAGGCAGGGGCTCATCCTCGTGCTGAAGCGAAGTAGAGGAGACGAGCAGGGACTCGGCACGGTGGCACGCGCTTGCAGGGGAGGTCTGGGACGAGCAGAGCACGGATGAGGAGGCAAAAGGTGTTGTGGTTGCCTGCTAGTCTTGGACGGCGACGGCACCTGGGAGAAGGAGAAGCGCAGCAGCGGGCAACAGCAGCCACGGGAGGCGCCCTTGGTGCGCCTGCGGCGTCGTGCACGAGAGGAGAGGCAAGGCCGTGATGAAGCAGTGGGATGCTTGGTGGATCCGGCCATCCATGGGGTCGTTGGGGTCCCTGTCCAAGGTCAGAGAGAGAGCAGGATATGCTGCGGGACGGCGGCGCTCCTCGAGGTAGCCGACGGTGGCAAACGCGCGGATCCAGGCAGCAGCGGACGGGGTCCGGCGACGAGCGGCTCTGGCTGCTCGATGCAGGGGCGCGGCAGGGACCGAAGCAGGTCGTGAAGACGACAGCGGCACGGGACTTGGCGTGCGGCAGCAGCTTGCAGGGTCGTCGGCGCGGGGTTGGTCTTCCTGGTGGAGCTCGGCAGCCCAAGCGATGGATAGGGAGAGAAAAGGATCGGGCGCGCGCGTTCCTTCCTGGCGGCGCGAGCAGCGAGACAAGAGGAGAGAGTGGGGGTCGAGGGAAGGAGAGGCTGCGGGCGGATGGGATCGAGCGAGAGGGTGAGGAGGCGGCTGGAGGAGGAACGAAGAGGGGATCGAGCATAGGCCTCTCCGGCGGCTAGGGTTAGAAATGGTTCGGGTGGGCTTTAGCCTTAGGCCGGCCTAGTGAAGAGGCAAAAGGCCAGGGCCTTAGAGAGGGATTGGGAGGGGGGTCGGCTGGACCTGCAGATGGGCCGGCCAGTTGCCGCTTCGGATCAAAAGGCCAACCTTTGCTATTTCCCATTTACAGAAAAGTAGACAGAAGGAAAAAGGAAGGAAAGAAATAGCTAGGGGGTTTTAGAAAATGCTGAAACTTCTCCTTCTGAGTCTAAGAATTATACTTAGTTCAAGAAAAGAAGTTTCATGCGAAATAGAAGAGTTTAATTCAAACTCATTTAAATTTAATTCAAATGAGTTTGAACTAGGGCTTGGTTTCAGAAGTGTCCCAAAAATGTTGAGGTTTTTGGAGGAGCCTCGATAAAAGAGATGAGAGATATTGGCAAGGTTTGAAGGTCAAACTCGAAGAGGAATAGACATGATGAATTATTTGCACGAGTGTTACGGTAAATCCAAATGAATGGAATGTTTTTATTTAGCTCCCTAATATTGGGAGGATATGTTATAAAGAGAATCACCATGTGAATTCCCTCGATTTAAATGGACTGAAGATCCATGCAATTTATTTAGTGAGATACAAAAGACTTATGACATGATGACATGATGACATGATGCAATGCACAAATAAAAGGGCAGGCACAAATGAAACACACGGCGAAACTCGGAACACATGGAAGTCTTCTCGAGCATCGGTCTCGGGGCGTCACAACACTCCAACACTACGAGAGGATCTCGTCCCGAGATCTAGGTGGCACCGGAGGGAAAACGGAAGAGGAAGAGGAGAGGTAAAACTAATTGCTTCTTTGACAAACGCGTGAAACCAAAGAACCTTGAAAAGGTTTAGCCATTTCGAGAAAAGAATACAACGGAGATGAACGAAGTTGAAAAAACTCCATTAGAAAAGAGGAACAAGGAAGAACAACTTCGGACAGCACTCCGATTGAAAAGAAAAAGAATTGAATAAGAACTTGACAAACCGAGATGAGGAGTGAAAAGAGCAACATCACTAGACCTCCGGGAGAAAGAGTAGAATATAGATAATTGAGATAAAAGAATGTAGAAGAAAATGCCAACTTCTGCTAAAAAGGAGCTTGAAAAGGTATCCTTAGGAGAAGGGTCGAACGGAGTTGTTGGAAAAACCAACAACAAAAAGATTAAGCTTGTAGTGGGCTTATGTAGAACATCTCAAAGCTGAGGGGAAATTCTGCCACTAACGGAAAAACAATAGATTGGCTTGATATCAAGAAGGAGACGAGAAACTATTTCACCGGGAGGATAGATGAAGAACTTGGGTCACTTATAAGCACCAAAATTAGCAACAATCCTTAGGGAAAGCTTTAGGTGAAATATAATCCAAGATAATTTCAAATGATGAGATTGATGGATTTAAAATATCTCATCCTTGACAACACGTGAATCATGAAACATGAACTCAAATTATCGAGAATGACATAATACCACCTCCAATTATACGGAAGAAAAAATTGCACTCCGGATAGCAAGATGAAGAATACTTGAGGTCCCTAGAAATGAATCTCGATGAAAACTTCGAGAAGGAATTAAATCCTTGATGAATCACCATGTCGAGCCTTCGTGAAAACTCCGGTAAAAAAGAATGATCAAACGAAATGGAGGATTAAAAGAATAAGGTTGAAGCCTTGCAATGATTTAAATGAATCTCCATGGAGATGTAATTGAAAAAGGTTGGAACTCCAGGAAAAAGAGAAGATGAAACAATTGAAATCAGGAATTTGATGAGCCTCCGGAATAGGGAATAGAATTTACTCGATGAAACAAGAACAATAATTAGATTATGCTTAACCTTCACCAATTTAGATTGATGGCAAGCAACGGATTTGGCATACTACTTATTCTCGTAGAAAGGATTAAGATAGATATAGCGCAAACTTGAGAAGGTCTTCAACGAACCACCGGTAGGATTGAAGCAACGAATAAATTAATATGATAAGGAAGGAAAAGAAATCTTAGACGAACCACCGTAAGGATTGAAAATGAACGAAATAAAGGGATGAATCACCGGTAAGAATTAACGAATGAACGAAAATACATGAGAGAGTTTAGATACAAAAGAACAAAAAGATCATGAACTGATTAGAGAATATTTGAATGATGCACCGGTAAGATTTAGAGAACTAGAGCTGAAAGCTGAGAAATGAATAATTCTGAGAAGATGGGCTCCGGATAAACAAACTGAGAAGACTCTTGAACTACTCCGGATAGGTGAAAAGAATTCTCACAATCCAAAAACAACTATGAGAGGATGGCACAAGCTAGAATGACGAATCTTGAAGAGAATGGAGCAAGAATGAGAGAAACTCTTCTTCGGTCTTCAAATGTTGAGAATGACGAGGAGAAACACCACCATGAATTATTGAGGCACACCGGAATGAAAAATTAGAAAGGTTGAACCAACGATGAAAAGAATTTGAAAGATCATGGCGAAAGACATTTGACTGATGAAAAAATCATTCTTACGTCAAACTTTGAAAAGAATTTGATTATAACTCCGGAAAAATAAGAAGAGTCAGGTAAGATCCTGGAAAAAGACCTGTGGGTTAGGGCCCACTCAAGAGAAACACCGTTGAAATGATTTAAAAGAGAGAATGCACCGGTTGAATTAAAAAGGCTTGAATGAGATACCAGTCTCGAAAGAGCTTGAACGAATGCAGAGTGGAAACACGAATCTTCGAGATATCTTCAGCACTCCGGAACAATTGAATAGCGAGAGGTGAATGATTAAGAATTGCACGGGCATGAGAAGGTATTTGAAATGAGGAAAAAGGATATGATCCACAAAGCTTGACTTGGTTCCACCGGAGAAGAAAGAGAATGAATAATGGTGAACTAGAAGCTCCGTTAAAATCTTCATGAGAAACACCGGGTAAGAACATTGAAAAAAAAAAGACTTCAGATGAATAAGATGGACACTTGATCAAGAAATCCGAGTCCTTGAAGAAACAAGGGTGGGTGGGCGGGAAAATAAAGACAACTTGGAGACGGATGAAACAAACACCGATGAGAAGAACTGATACTTGATCTTGTGAATGTTGCAATGATCGGATCCACTTGAAGAGAAGCACACCGGTTAAAAGGATTGACATGACAAACTCGGTGATCGAGAAGGATTAGTGTTCACATCGGAGTATGAGAACACCGTTTAGGAAAGATATGGAATCAACATTTGACTTGGAAGCAACTCGAATACCACAACTCAAAACAAAACAAAGGATTGGCTTGCAAAATAAGCTGGAACAAACATATGATAGAGATTTCGTCCGAAGTTTTCGTGGTGGGGCCTACACGGGCTCGATCGTACAACACCATCATGTACAAGGTAGTGCACATGGCATACGAAGCGTCCCCGAGTCGGCATAGCCAAGGATTCTTTAAGACACAATGAGACCACTGTAAAACCAACCGTGAATAGGCGGACCACTAGACGTCGAACCCCAATTTCATATCATACGTCTGTCGGAAAGATATCCTAAGAGCTACTTGAATTCGCACTTATAAACTCCCGAAACTTTCCGGTTATGCAATCAGGTGTTGGGGATACAGGGGAAGCATAATATCTCACCCAAAACTAACAAATCCTACATCCAACTGTATCTATCCTTCAACACATAACCAAGAAACCTTCGGAAATCGTTTACCTCAACCTTCGAAAATCATCCGTTATACGAGTTATGGCAATACTCCCGAACTCCCGCCCCAGTACTGGGTGGCGTCGAGGTTATCTCACCAACAACTGCATAAAAGAGATTTTCGATGTCGGCGAAACTAAACTCAGGTATTCCAGAACTGCAACGATAAAATTGTGACGATAACACCTCAGAGCTCAACTCCCCGGGACACAGCCACAACCCCTAAATGACAGGAGGCACCAAGAACAATGTTCTCGTCACAAAACCATCGGAACGATTCCAAGATACCCGTGTGATCCTAATATTTTTTAGTGAAATTTGAGAAGAGAAGAGTCAAAACTCTACGTCAGAATGCCTCACCAGAGCGAACGAAGGGACTGAGGAGTAAAAGAATTCCTAACTCTCCGATATATATAATCCTAAATGACTCAAAACATTTCTAGACTCAATAACGCCAATGATTCGATCAAGAAGGGGGGATCCTAAGGTCAGGGAAGGCTCTGATACCAACTTGTAACGCCCTCAATGCGGCTATATCTCCCACGTGTCGAAGCACGACTTAGAGGCATAACCGCATTGAAAGCAATGTCACAAGTGAGGTAATCTTCACACAACCCATGTAATACATAAGGGACATAGATACATAGTTGGCTTACAATCTCCACTTCACACAATACATGAATAAAGCATTACATCATCCAGATACAATCAAGGTTCGACTACGGAACCCAAAATAAAAGAAGACTACCCCAAATGCTACACAGATCCCCGATCGTCCCGACTGGGCTCCACTACTGATCAACTAGAACGAAACAACACAAAGGACAAGATCTTCATCGAGCTCCTCCTTGAGCTTGGTTGCGTCAACTGCTAGGTTCAATGGCACCTGCAAGCTGGTTTTGGAAGTATCTGTGAGTCACGGGGACTCAGCAATCTCACACCCTCGCGATCAAGACTATTTAAGCTTATGGGTAAGGTAAAAGGTATGAGGTGGAGCTGCAGCAAGCGACTAGCATATATGGTGGCTAACATACGCAAATGAGAGCCAGAAGGGAAGGCAAAGCACGGTCGATAAAAGTGTGATCAAGAAGTGATCCTAGAACAACCTGCGACAAGCATAACTCCAACACCGTGTTCACTTCCCGGACTCCGTCGGAAAGAGACCATCACGGTTACACACGCGGTTGATGTGTTTTAATTAAGGTCAACTTCAGGTTTTCTACAACCGGACATTAGCAAATTCCCATCTGCCCATAACCGCGTGCACGGCTTTCGAAAGTTCAAATCCCTGCACGGGTGTCCCAACTTAGCCCATCACAAGCTCTCACGGTCAACAAAGGATATTCCTTCTAGCGGGAAGACCCGATCAGACTCGGAATCCCGGTTACAAGACATCCTCGAAAATGGTAAAACAAGTCCAGCAACACCGCCCGAATGTGCCGACAAATCCCGATAGGAGCTGCACATATCTCGTTCTCAGGGCACACTCAGATGAGCAATACATACAATTAAAACCAGCCCTCGAGTTTCCCCGAGGTGGTGCTGCAAGTGGCTCTATTTGGACCAACACTTAGAGGAGCACTGGCCCGTGGGGGTTTAAATAAAGATGACCCTTGAGTCTGCAGAACCCAAGGGAAAGAAAAGGCTAGGTGGCGAATGGTAAAACCAATGTTGGGCATTGCTGGAGGAGTTTTATTCAAGGCGAACTGTCAAGGTGTTCCCATTATAACCCAACCGCGTAAGGAACGCAAAATCCGGGAACATAACACCAATATGACGGAAACTGGGGCGGTAAGAGTGGAACAAAACACCAGGCATAAGGCCGAGCCTTCCACCCTTTACCAAGTATATAGATGCATTAATTAAATAAGCGATATTGTGATATCCCAACAAGTAAACCTGTTCCAACAAGGAACAATATCTCCATGTTCCAACAAGGAACAAACTTCAATCTTCACCTGCAACTAACAACGCTATAAGAGGGGCTGAGCAAAGCGGTAACATAGCCAAACAACGGTTTGCTAGTACAAGGTGGGTTAGAGGCTTGGTTCAACAATATGGGAGGCATGATAAGCAAGTGGTGGGTATCGCAACATAGGCATAGCAAAAGAGCGAGCAACTAGCAAGCAAAGATAGAAGTGATTTCGAGGGTATGGTCATCTTGCCTGAGATCCCGCAAGGAAGAAGAACGAGTCCAAGAAGAAGACAAACGGACGTAGTCGAACGAATCCTCACAAACCCGACGTTATCGGAACTAACCCGAAGAAGCAACACCAGAAAGAAGCAAACAACATAGTAAAAAACCAACACATACCATGGCATGATGCACAACCAAGTATGATGCATGTCCGGTTTTAAATATGCATGGCATGGTAAAATGCACAAACAATACTACAAATTATGTGGATCTCAATATGCAACTCCATTGCATATTGACGAAACACCACGACAATTATTTAGTTCTCTCCCGGTTATGAACTCACCAATATTAAATGTTGTTAAGCATGTCAAGAGGTGAAACATAACAAAATTATACCATCTAAACAATTTAAATGGGGCCGGATATAATAAACAACAAACCCGGTAAATCCCCATATGCATTAGTAATTTAAAGCAAACAACAATTTTAAACATTTTAATTGTTGTTACCATGATGCGGATGACATGAACAAGTTTTATGCAAGTTTAAGAAAAAAATGTTGACACGAGCATATTATGAAGCATTTGTCATCGTGGCTGAAACAAAAGGGGTGCCACGGCGACGATAACGAAACGGTGCCCCGACAACGTTCCGGTTCCCAGTAACTCGATTGAGATACCGATGCAAAAGAGAAGTGTGGCAGGAGCGTGCAAAAGATGGTGGGGCTCTCCCGGATACCGGGTGTCCCGTGTGTCGGCGGCATGGCAACCGAGGGTCGTGCACGTAACAAACGGGCACGCTGCAAACACGGGGTTCATCTCGTATCACATAACATGCATTCGGTCCACGGACGGCCCTGTCAATGGTTATACCTTTTGAAGCATGCCTTTTTCGAAGTGGATTGGGTTCGGTAGTAGCGAAAGTAGTGGTTCACGTTCGTTCGGCGAGGTACTAGATGACTCCAATGTCTTCGAGGTGACGGTAGTGGTTCACACGACATCGGGATGCTTGTCGGTCCGATCTTGCCGGAGTAGTTGTACACGTTATCGGGGTACTTGTCGCATCACCGGGCGTATTCGTACATGTTCGGAGGGGAACTTGGCATATCCATGTACTTGGCGTTCCGGTGCGGTACATGGTGGATCCAACACGCGCATCGGTGGTGGAACTTGGCGCCGTATTGGGAAGTAGTTGTACTCGCGGTCTCCATCGACGGTAGTCGTACACGGTTCGTAGACGTTCGGGTCTTCCGAAGAGGTACTTGACGCATGCGTTACATGGGTCTTCGACGATGGTAGTGGTTCTTGGCGTCAGGCGTCGGGGTACTTGGCATTCATGGGATTCCGATGATGACAGTAGAGGTACTTGACGCAAAGCTTTGTAGTCGTTCGGGCGCCTGTGGTCTTGACGGTCTTGACAGTCCAACACGAAGCCACGGAGAAGCACGGGTCATAGGCGGCTTGAACAAGGACCACCCGAACTCGGCGGGAGGCAGAGGCAGGGGCTCATCCTCGTGCTGAAGCGAAGCAGAGGAGACGAGCAGGTACTCGGCACGGTGGCACGCACTTGCAGGGGAGGTCTGGGACGAGCAGAGCGCGGATGAGGAGGCAAAAGGCGTTGCGGTTTCCTGCTAGTCTTGGACGGCGACTGCACCTGGGAGAAGGAGAAGCGCAGCAGCGGGCAACGACAGCCAAGGGAGGCGCCCTTGGTGCGCCTGCGGCGTCGGGCACGAGAGGAGAGGCAAGGCCGTGATGAAGCAGCGGGATGCTTGGCGGAGCCAGCCATCCATGGGGTCGTCGGGGTCCCTGTCCAAGGTCAGAGAGAGAGCAGGATATGCTGCGGGGCGGCGGTGCTCCTCGAGGTAGCCGACGATGGCGAATGCACGGATCTAGGCAGCAGCGGACAGGGTCCGGCGATGAGCGGCTCTGGCTGCTCGATGCAGGGGCACGGCAGGGACCGAAGCAGGTCGTGAAGATGACAGCGGCGCGGGACTTGGCGTGCGGCAGCAGCTTGCAGGGTCGTCGGCGCGGGGTTGGTCTTCCTGGTTGAGCTCGGCGGCCCAAGCGATGGAGAGGGAGAGAAAAGGATCGGGCGCGCGCGTTCCTTCCTGGTCGCGCGAGCAGCGAGACAAGAGGAGAGAGTGGGCGTCGAGGGAAGGAGAGGCTGCGGGCGGATGGGATCGAGCGAGAGGGTGAGGAGGCGGCTGGAGGAGGAATGAAGAGGGGATCGAGCATAGGCCTCTCCGGCGGCTAGGGTTAGAAATGGTCGGGTGGGCTTTAGCCTTGGGCCGGCCCAGTGGAGAGGCAAAAGGCCAGGGCCTTAGAGAGGGATTAGGAGGGGGGATCGGCTGGACATGTAGATGCGCCGGCCAGTTGCCGCTTCGGATCAAAAGGCTAACCTTTGCTATTTCCCATTTACAGAAAAGTAGACAGAAGGAAAAAGGAAGGAAAGAAATAGCTAGGGGTTTTTAGAAAATGTTGAAACTTCTCCTTCTGAGTCTAAGAATTATACTTAGTTCAAGAAAAGAAGTTTCATGCGAAATAGAAGAGTTTAATTCAAACTCATTTGAATTTAATTCAAATGAGTTTGAACTAGGGCTTGGTTTTAGAAGTGTCCCAAAAATGTTGAGGTTTTTGGAGGAGCCTCGATAAAAGAGATGAGAGATATTGGCAGGGTTTGAAGGTCAAACTCAAAAGCCATAGACATGAGGAATTATTTGCACGAGTGTTACGGTAAATCCAAACGAATGGAATGTTTTTATTTAGCTCCCTAATATTGGGAGGATATGTTATAAAGAGAATCACCATGTGAATTTCCTCGATTTAAATGGACCGAAGATGCATGCAATTTATTTAGTGAGATACAAAAGACTTATGACATGATGACATGATGACATGATGCAATGCACAAATAAAAGGGCGGGCACAAATGAAACACACAACGAAACTCGGAACACATGGAAGTCTTCTCGAGCATCGGTCTCGGGGCGTCACAGCTACCTCCGTACATTATCCGGACGACTGCGAATACTCCGAGGTACTACTGCTATGCTGGTGCTGCGGTGTCCTCCCCTGAAGCGGACTCGGATCCTGAGCTGACGAGGTTAACAGAAACCTCCGGGTTAAAGGTAACACGATGACGCTGCCTCGAGGTCTCTCCCTCAGGGGCAGGGGTAGGATGAAGCATCGGGGCTACACGATTAGTGAAAAGTGAAACCCACTCGGCAGGAGTACTGAGAGGGTTCACCGTCGAAGTGCCTGAGCTACTCGAGGGAGTAACCGGTGAAACAGGGGAGCTAGAACTGGCTGGAATATACGGAGTAAATCCCAGAGAAGATGGAGTAGTGGCAGATCTAGTAGTGACCAAAGCAGCGACTAAAGCAGTATGGGCACGAGTCAGCTCTCGAGCCAGCTCGTGGATCATAAGATAGCTATGTAACGCCCTCGATGCGGCTATATCTCCCACGTGTCGAAGCACGACTTAGAGGCATAACCGCATCGAAAGCAATGTCGCAAGTGAGGTAATCTTCACACAACCCATGTAATATATAAGGGACAGAGATACATAGTTGGCTTACACTCGCCACTTCACACAATTACATGAATAAAGCATTACATCATCCAAATACAATCAAGGCCCGACTACGGAGCCAAAATAAAAGAAGACTACCCTAAATGCTACACAGATCCCCGATCGTCCCGACTGGGCTCCACTACTGATCAACTAGAACGAAACAACACAAAGGACAAGATCTTCATCGAGCTCCTCCTTGAGCTTGGTTGCGTCACCTGCATGGTTCAACGACACCTGCAAACTGGTTTGGAAGTAACTGTGAGTCACGGGGACTCAGCAATCTCGCACCCTCGCGATCAAGACTATTTAAGCTTATGGGTAAGGTAAAGGTATGAGGTGGAGCTGCAACAAGCGACTAGCATATATGGTGGCTAACCTATTCGCAAAAGAGAGAGAGAAGAGATGGTAAAAGCACAGTCGAACAAGTATGATCAAGAAGTGATCCTAGAGCAACCTACGTCAAGCATAACTCCAACACCGTGTTCACTTCCCGGACTCCGCCGGAAAGAGACCATCACGGTTACACACGCGGTTGATGTATTTTAATTAAGGTCAACTTCAGGTTTTCTACAACCGGACATTAACAAATTCCCATCTGCCCATAACCGCGGGCATGGCTTTCGAAAGTTCATAACCATGTAGTGGTGTCCCAACTTAGCCCATCACAAGCTCTCACGGTCAACAAAGGATATTACTTCTAGCGGGAAGACCCGATCAGACTCGGAATCCCGGTTACAAGACATATCGACAATGATAAAACAAATCCAGCAACACCGCCCGAATGTGCCGACAAATCCCGATAGGAGCTGCACATATCTCGTTCTCAGGGCACACTCAGATTGTCTAAACTTCCGGTAGGCCAGCCCAGAGTTGCCCCTGGTGGCCACCGGCGGCTGACGAGGTGGACCAACACTCAGAGGAGCACTGGCCCGGGGGTTAAATAAAGATGACCCTTGAGTCCGTGGAACCCAAGGGAATAAGAGGCTAGGTGGCAAATGGTAAAACCAATGTTGGGCATTGCTGGAAGAGTTTTATTCAAGGCGAACTATCAAGGGGTTCCCATTATTACCCAACCGCATAAGGAACGCAAAATCCGGGAACATAACACCGATATGACGGAAACTAGGGCGGCAAGAGTGGAACAAAACAACAGGCATAAGGCCAAGCCTTCCACCCTTTACCAAGTATATAGATGCATTAATTAAATAAGAGATATTATGATATCCCAACAAGTAAACATGTTCCAACAAGGAACAACATCTCCATGTTCCGACAAGGAACAAACTTCAATCTTCACCTGCAACTAACAACGCTATAAGAGGGGCTGAGCAAAGCGGTAACATAGCCAAACAACGGTTTGATAGGACAAGGTGGGTTAGAGGCTTGGTTCAACAATATGGGAGGCATGATAAGAAAGTGGTTGGTATCGCAGCATAGGCATAGCAAAAGAGCGAGCAAGTAGCAAGCAAAGATAGAAGTGATTTCGAGGGTATGGTCATCTTGCCTGAGATCCCGCAAGGAAGAAGAGCGAGTCCACGAAGAAGACAAATGGACGAAGTCGAACGGATCCTCACAAATGTGACGTTATCGGAACTAACCCGAAGAAGCAACACCGGAAAGAAAGCAAACAACAAAGCAAACAACCACCACATAAACATGGCATGATGCGCAAACAAGTATGATGCATGTCTAGTTTAATGAGGCATGGCATGGCAAAGTGCACAAACAATCCTACAAATTAAGTGGAGCTCATTATGCAACGGAGTTGCATATTGAAGAAAACACCACATGACTTATTTAGTTCTCTCTCATTTATGTACCCAACAAGATTAATAGTTGTTAGCATGGCAAGAGGTGAAGCATAAGGGAATTATCTATCTAAACAATTTTAAATGGGGCCAGATATAACAAACAACAAATCCGGTAAATCCCCATATGCCTTATTAATTTAAAAGCAAACAACAATTTAAACATTTTAATTGTTGTTATTATGATGCGGATGACATGGACAAGTTTTATGCAATTTTAAGAAAAGTTGACAAGAACAAATTAAGAAGCATTCGTCATCGTGGCGGAAATGAAAAGGGGAGCCACGACAACGATAACAAAACGGTGCCACGGCAATGTTCCGGTTCCGGTAACTCGATTGAGATCCCAGTGCAAAGAAAGTGTGGCGGGAGCGTGCAAAAGATGGTGGGGTGATCCCGGTTACCGGGTGTCCCACGAGTTGGCGACAAGGAAACGAGTGACAATTTGGACACGATGCAAAACCCGAGCATCTCAAACATCGCAAGCATTCGTTCACGGACGTCGTCTCGAGGTTATACCTTCAGAGCATGCAAAGGGGGCGGTTCTCGTTCGGCGGTAGGGGTACACGTGTCGAAGGGGAAGTAGTTGTTCACGGGGTCGTCGTGGGAAGTAGCGGTTCTCGCGACGGTAGTAGTGGAAGTAGACGTTCTCGCACGCTCTAGGGTCGACAGTAGAGGTTCTCGCGATCTCGGCGATGGTAGTGGAACATGACGATCCGGATAGGGTACTTGGCAACATGCACGTCGTCGGTAGTTGTGCACAATCGTTGTCGGACTTGACGGTTTCGAGGTCTTCGGACGTAGTGGTACATGTTCGTTTTTCGGAGAGGTACATGGCGCTCTTCGGTCATAGGTACTTGATGTTTTGCTATCCGGGTCTTCGGAGACGATCGTTGTACACATGACGTTGGGGTACTTGTCGGTCCGGGTCTTGACGGAGTAGATGTACACGTTTCGTAGATGAACTTGGCGTAACCATGCGGTAGTCGAAATTGGCGATATCCGAATGGTACTTGGCGAATACCCGTAGTCGAACTTGGTGGCCTTGACGTCCAACACAAAACAGCACAAGGGGCCTCGGGTCACGCGAGGAAGAGGAGCGGCGCAAGGCGGTGCTGGGTGACTGCGGGCATGCCCCAGCGGTCTCGGTCGTCGGCAGCAGAGGGGCGAGGCGAGCGGCGGCCTCCTGCGGACGCGGACGGCAGCGCTGCAGAAGGACAGCGGCAGCAAGGCGCGAAGGAGCTTGGGAAGGTCGATCTGGTCGCCTCCGAGGCTTGGGCGCGCCAGAGCTTCGAGCTGTAGGCGGCAGACGACATCCATGGCTGCTCCCGGAGCTTCGCCAAAGGCGCACGGACAAGGCAGGGCACAGGAGCTCGAGGTTGATGGCGCCGGGCGCTGGCCAACGTGCTCGTCAAGGACGTGTGCGGCAGGGAACTCCTGCCGGTTCGGTCGGCCTGTGACGAGGCTGACGAAAGAGGAGGGATAGGGGAACGTGACGAGCGGGGGCGATGGAAGAGAGGGGCGCGCGCGATCTGGGGAGCTCCTCTCCCTGGCGATGCGGTGCAGGGTGTGTGAGGCGGCGGGAGTAGGAACAAGGAGGAGGGGATCGGGAGGAGAGGGATGGGCGTCGGGTATCTCCCTGGCGGCGTGAGGAGGAGGGGATCGAGGGAGAGAGAGGGTGTAGCGACTGTGCCTTCGGCCGGCTAGGTCAGGCTGCAGGTGGGCCTTAAGCAGGCTGGCTCGACCTAGATGGGCCGCGGGGATGGTTGGGCCAGCTTGGCAGGAGCTATCTCTCTCTCCTCTTCCTATTTTCTTTAGCAGAAAACAATTAAGGGGAAGAAAAAGAAAGAGGGAGGTTAGGGAAAGAATAATTCAGAAAATAAAATATTCTTGGAACATCGGAACTTTGCACAAATAGAATAAAATAGTTTGGCATTATTTTAGAGATAGAAAAATAATTCAAGTTTGAATTAGATTCAAACTTGAGCCATTTTTGAATCCAACCAAACCAAACCCAAATGAGCTGAAATTTGACACGGAGGTGGTATGCACGGGGTATGATTTATGGAGAAAAGTGAACATTTTTATGCGATATAAAAATGTCACCTGCAATGGATGGTTGTATTTGAAAGAAAGAAGCTAGTGATAGGGTTTCAAATTGAAGGGGAATTTGGTGGCAAGAGAAAGATGTAATTGTGTTTGGTTGATTCCATAAGAATGGAATATATATTATAGCTCCCTAATAATATTGGGAGTATAAGTTCTAAAGAGAAATCACCATTGTGAATATCCCTCGATTTAAATGGACCGAAGATCCATACGATTTATTTAGTTGAGTTGCAAAAGAACTAATGATATGATACATGATGACATAATGCAATGCAAAATATGCAAAGATGAATGCAACAAACCAACAACTCACACGGTGAAACTCGAACAACATGGAAGGCGTCTGAAGCTCCGGGCTTGGGGCGTCACAACACTCCACCACTACGAGAGGATCTCGTCCCGAGATCTAGAATGGCACCGGAGGGAAAATGGAAGAGAAAGAGAAGAGGTAAAGCTAAGTTGCTTCTTTGACAAACGAGTGAGACCAAAGAACCTTGAAAAGGTTAAGCCATTTCGAGAAAAGAATACAACGGAGATGAACGAAGTTGAAAACACTCCGTTAGCAAAGAAGAACACTTTGGGCAGCATTCCGGTTGAGAAGTGATGGAAGACTTTGCAAGATGAAAAGAACTTGAGCAGAGGACACAACACTCCGGTTAAATGGACAATCATGTAAAGAACATGATCTTTGACAAACAAGATGATGGGTTGAGAAGATCAACGTCACAATGCCTCCGGAACGAAAGAATAGAATATAGATAATTGAAAGAGAAGAATGGAGAAGAAAATGCCGACTTCTGTCACAACATAGCTTAAAAGGCATCTTTTGGAGAAGGGTCGAAAGGAGTTCTTAGAAAACCAACAACGAAAAAAAGAGTAAGCTTAATATGGTCTTATGGAATACATCTCAAATTATGAGGTGACAACCTGCCACTCGCGGAAAAAGATTGGATTGGTATGACCGATGAGACGAGAGAATTATTTCACCAGGAGGATAGATGAAGAACTTCGATCATATATTATCACCATTAATAGTAAAATCCTAGGGAAAGATTTAGGTGAAATATAACCCAAGATAACTCAAATGACGAGATTGATGGATTTAAAATATCGCATTCTTAACAATATGTGAATCATGAAGCATGAACTCAAATTATCAAGAATGACTTTATACCACCTCCAATGATACAGAAGAAAGAATTGCACTCCGGATTGCAAGATGAAGAAAACTTGAGCTTCTTAGAAAAGAATGTCGATGAACACTTCGAGAAGGAATTAAATCCTTTATGAACCATCGTGTAGAACCTTCATGAAGAACTCCGTTAAGCAAAAGAATGATCAAACGGAAGGAAAGAGAAGTTGAAAACACAAGGTGAATCCTTGTACCGTTTAGATGAGGTTGGACCTCCGGGAAAAATAGAAGATGAAATAATTGAAATCGGGAATTTGATGAGCCTCTGGAATAGGGAATTGAGTTCACTCGATGAAACAAGAATAAGAATTACATTATGCTTATCCTTCATCAATTAAATTGATGATAAACAATGGATTTGGCACACTACTTATCCCCGTAAAAAGGATTAAGATAGATATAGCATAACTTGAGAACGTCTTCAACAAGTTACCGGTAGGATTTGGAAGGACAAACGAATATATACGATAACAAATGACGAGAACTCTTGCACCAACCACCGTTAGGTTTGGCAACGAATAACTAGATGTTATAGCAAGGAAGAAAAATCCTGAATAGCCACCGTAAGAATTGGAAATGACCGAAGGGAAGATAAAGAAACACCGGGAAGAATTAAGCAAATGAACGAAGATGCTTGAGAGAATTTAGATACATGAGAACGAAGAGATCACAAGCTGATAAGAGAATACTTGAATGATGCACCGGTAAGATTTAGAGTATGAGAGCTGAAAGCTGGAATGAATAAATCTTCGATGATGGGCTCCGGATAATCAAACTTAACAGAATCTTGAATTTCTCCGGATAGCTGAAAAGAATTCTGACGATCAAAAACAATTATGAGAGGATGTCAACAAGCTAGAATCACGCATCTCTGAGAGAATGAATAAGATAAGGAGGAAAAAACTCTTCTTCGGTCTTCAAATGACGACGAGAAACACCACCAAGAATTATTAAGGCACACCAGAATGAAGAATGGAAAAGTTGAGCCAATGATGAAAAGAATTTGAAAGATCTTGATTAAATACATATGACTAATGACAATTCATTCTTACGTCAACTTTAGAAGATTTGAAAATAACTCCGGAAAAAATTAGAAGAGTCAGGTAAGATCCTGGGAAAAGACCTGTGGGTTAGGGCCCACTCAAAAGAAACACCGTTGAAATGATTACTTGAAAAGAGAGATTGCACCGGTTGAATTAAAATGCTTGAATAAGATAACAACCTCGAGATAGGTTGAACGGATCTTGAATGACAAGACGAGCCTTCTGAGGTATCTTCAGGGCACCGGAACAATTGAATAATGAGAAGTGGATGATTATGAGGTGCAACGGCATGAGAAAACATTTGAAACGAGGAAAAAAGGATATGATCCACAAAGCTTGACTTGGTTCCACCGGAGAAGAAAAGAATGAATAATGGTGAACTAGAAGCTCCGTTAAAATCTTCATGAGAAACACCGGGTAAGAACATAGACGGAAAAGGATGGAGAGACTTCACAAGAATAAAAGGATACTTGATTAAGATATCGGATACCTTGAAGAAAAAGGGTGGGTGGGTGGAAAAAAAAACAAAGGCAACTTGGAGATGGATGAAACAAACAACGTTGATGAAAAACTGAGATTGGATTTTGCGGATGTTGAAATGATCGGATCCACTTGAAGAGAAGCACACCGGTTGACAAGAAATTGAAATGACAAACTCGATGATCGAGAAGGATTAGTATTCACATCGAAGTATGAGAACACCATTTGGGGAAAGGTATGGAATCAACATTTGCCATTGAAGCAACTCGAATACCACAACTTAAAACAAAACAAAGGATTGGCTTGCAGAATAAGCCGGAACAAACATATGATAGAGATTTCGTCCGAAGTTTTCGTGGTGGGGCCTACACGGGCTCGATCGTACAACACCATCATGTACAAGGCAGTGCACATGACATACGAAGCGTCCCCGAGTCGGCATAGCCAAGGACTCTTTAAGACACAACGAGACCACTGTAAAACCAACCGTGAATAGGCGGACAACTAGACGCCGAACCCCAATTTCGTATCATATATCTGTTGGAAAGATATCCTAAGAGCTACTTGAATTCCCACCTATGAAACTCCCGAACCTTTCCGGTTATGCAATCAGGTGTTGGGGATACAGGGGAAGCATAATCTCTCACCCAAAACTAACAAATCCTACATCCAGCTGTATCCATCCTTCAACACATAACCAAGAAACCTTCGGAAATCGTCTACCTCAACCTTCGAAAAGCATCCGTTATACGAGTTATGGCAATACTCCCGAACTCCCGCCCCAGTACTAGGTGGCGTCGAGGTTATCTCACCAACAACTGCATAAAAGAGATTTTCAATGTCGGCGAAACTAAACTCAGGTATTCCAGAACTGCAACGATAAAATTGTGACGACAACACCTCGGAGCTCAACTCCCCGGGACACTGCCACAACCCCTAAATGACAGGAGGCACCAAGAACAATGTTCTCGTCACAAAACCATCGGAACGATTCCAAGATACCCGCGTGATCCTAAATTTTTTTTAGTGAAATTTGACAAGAGAAGAGTCAAAACTCTACGTCAGGATGCCTTACCAGAGCGATGAAGGGACTAGGGAGTAAAAAGAATTCCTAAACTCTCCGATATATAATTCCTAAATGACTCAAAACATTTTTCTAGACTCAACTCGTCCGCTAATTCGATCAAGCAGTGGGGGCCCCTAAGGTCGGGGAAGGCTCTGATTACCAACTTGTAACGCCCTCGATGCGGCTATATCTCCCACGTGTCGAAGCACGACTTAGAGGCATAACCGCATTGAAAGCAATGTCGCAAGTGAGGTAATCTTCACACAACCCATGTAATATATAAGGGACAGAGATACATAGTTGGCTTACACTCGCCACTTCACACAATTACATGAATAAAGCATTACATCATCCAAATACAATCAAGGCCCGACTAAGGAGCCAAAATAAAAGAAGACTACCCCAAATGCTACACAGATCCCCGATCGCCCCGACAGGGCTCCACTACTGATCAACTAGAACGAAACAACACAAAGGACAAGATCTTCATCAAGCTCCTCCTTGAGCTTGGTTGCGTCACCTGCACGGTTCAACGGCACCTGCAAACTGGTTTTGGAAGTAACTGTGAGTCACGGGGACTCAGCAATCTCGCACCCTCGCGATCAAGACTATTTAAGCTTATGGGTAAGGTAAAGGTATGAGGTGGAGCTGCAACAAGCGACTAGCATATATGGTGGCTAACCTATTCGCAAAAGAGAGAGAGAAGAGATGGCAAAAGCACAGTCGAACAAGTATGATCAAGAAGTGATCCTAGAGCAACCTACGTCAAGCATAACTCCAACACCGTGTTCACTTCCCGGACTCCGCCGGAAAGAGACCATCACGGTTACACACGCGGTTGATGTATTTTAATTAAGGTCAACTTCAGGTTTTCTACAACCGGACATTAACAAATTCCCATCTGCCCATAACCGCGGGCACGGCTTTCGAAAGTTCATAACCCTGCAGTGGTGTCCCAACTTAGCCCATCACAAGCTCTCACGGTCAACAAAGGATATTCCTTCTAGCGGGAAGACCCGATCAGACTCGGAATCCCGGTTACAAGACATATCGACAATGATAAAACAAATCCAGCAACACCGCCCGAATGTGCCGACAAATCCCGATAGGAGCTGCACATATCTCGTTCTCAGGGCACACTCAGATTGTCTAAACTTCCGGTAGGCCAGCCCAGAGTTGCCCCTGGTAGCCACCGGCGGCTGACGAGGTGGACCAACACTCAGAGGAGCACTGGCCCGGGGGTTAAATAAAGATGACCCTTGAGTCCGCGGAACCCAAGGGAAAAAGAGGCTAGGTGGCAAATGGTAAAACCAATGTTGGGCATTGCTGGAAGAGTTTTATTCAAGGCGAACTGTCAAGGGGTTCCCATTATTACCCAACCGCGTAAGGAACGCAAAATCCGGGAACATAACACCGATATGACGGAAACTAGGGCAGCAATAGTGGAACAAAACACCAGGCATAAGGCCAAGCCTTCCACCCTTTACCAAGTATATAGATGCATTAATTAAATAAGAGATATTATGATATCCCAACAAGTAAACATGTTCCAACAAGGAACAACATCTCCATGTTCCAACAAGGAACAAACTTCAATCTTCACCTGCAACTAACAACGCTATAAGAGGGGCTGAGAAAAGCGGTAACATAGCCAAACAACGGTTTCCTAGGACAAGGTGGGTTAGAGTCTTGGTTCAACAATATGGGAGGCATGATAAGAAAGTGGTGGGTATCGCAGCATAGGCATAGCAAAAGAGCGAGCAACTAGTAAGCAAAGATAGAAGTGATTTCGAGGGTATGGTCATCTTGCCTGAGATCCCGCAAGGAAGAAGAGCGAGTCCACGAAGAAGACAAACGGACGAAGTCGAACGGATGCTCACAAATGTGACGTTATCGGAACTAACCCGAAGAAGCAACACCGGAAAGAAAGCAAACAACAAAGCAAACAACCACCACATAAACATGGCATGATGCGCAAACAAGTATGATGCATGTCTAGTTTAATGAGGCATGGCATGGCAAAGTGCACAAACAATCCTACAAATTAAGTGGAGCTCATTATGCAACGGAGTTGCATATTGAAGAAAACACCATATGACTTATTTAGTTCTCTCTTGTTTACGTACCCAACAAGATTAAAAGTTGTTAGCATGACAAGAGGTGAAGCATAAGGGAATTATCTATCTAAACAATTTTAAATGGGGCCAGATATAACAAACAACAAATCCGGTAAATCCCCATATGCCTTATTAATTTAAAAGCAAACAACAATTTAAACATTTTAATTGTTGTTATTATGATGCGGATGACATGGACAAGTTTTATGCAATTTTAATAAAAGTTGACAAGAGCAAATTAAGAAGCATTCGTCATCGTGGCAGAAATGAAAAGGGGAGCCACGACAACGATAACGAAACGGTACCACGGCAACGTTCCGGTTCCGGTAACTCGATTGAGATCCCAGTGCAAAGAAAGTGTGGCGGGAGCGTGCAAAAGATGGTGGGGTGATCCCGGTTACCAGGTGTCCCACGAGTTGGCGACAAGGAAACGAGTGACAATTTGGACACGGTGCAAAACCCGAGCATCTCAAACATCGCAATCATTCGTTCACGGACGTCGTCTCGAGGTTATACCTTCAGAGCATGCAAAGGGGCGGTTCTCGTTCGGCGGTAGGGGTACACGTGTCGAAGGGGAAGTAGTTGTTCATGGGGTCGTCGTGGGAAGTAGCGGTTCTCGCGACAGTAGTAGTGGAAGTAGACGTTCTCGCACGCTCTAGGGTCGACAGTAGAGGTTCTCGCGATCTCGGCGACGGTAGTGGAACATGACGATCCGGATAGGGTACTTGGCAACATGCACGTCGTCGGTAGTTGTGCACAATCGTTGTCGGACTTGACGGTTTCGAGGTCTTCGGACGTAGTGGTACATGTTTGTTTTTCGGAGAGGTACATGGCGTTCTTCGGTCATAGGTACTTGACGTTTTGCTATCCGGGTCTTCGGCGATGGTCGTTGTACACATGACGTTGAGGTACTTGCCGGTCCGAGTCTTGACGGAGTAGATGTACACGTTTCATAGATGAACTTGGCGTAACCGTGCAGTAGTCGAAATTGGCGGTATCCGAATGGTACTGAATACCCGTAGTCGAACTTGGTGGCCTTGACGTCCAACACAAAACAGCACAAGGGGCCTTGGGTCACCCGAGGAAGAGGAGCGGCGCAAGGCGGCGCTGGGTGACTGCGGGCATGCCCCAGCGGCCTCGGTCGCCGGCAGTAGAGGGGCGAGGCGAGCGGCGGCCTCCTGCGGACGCGGACGGCGGCGCTGCAGAAGGACAGCGGTAGCAAGGCGCGAAGGAGCTTGGGGAGGTTGATCTGGTCGCCTCCGAGGCTTGGGCGCGCTAGAGCTTCGAGCTGTAGTCGGCGGACGGCATCCATGGCTGCTCCCGGAGCTTCGCCAGAGGCGCGCGGACAAGGCAGGGCACAGGAGCTCGAGGTCGATGGCGTCGGGCGCTGGCTAACGCGCTCGTCAGGGACGCGTGCGGCAGGGAACTCCTGCCGGTTCGGTCGGCCGGCGACGAGGCTGACGAAGGAGGAGGGAGAGGGGAACGTGACGAGGGCACGGTGCTGCTCGGGGGCTTGGACTCCGCCGGCCGGAGCGACAGCAGGGAGCTCCTGCTCCAGCCAAAGACGGCGACGGGAGGAAGGGGAGAGAGGCGACGCGAGGATGGAGGCAGCGGGGGCGATGGAAGAGAGGGGCGCGCGCGATCTGGGGAACTCCTCTCCCTGGCGATGCGGTGCAGGGTGTGTGAGGCAGCGGGAGTAGGAACGAGGAGGAGGGGATCGAGAGGAGAGGGATGGGGGTTGGGTATCTCCCTGGCGGCGTGAGGAGGAGGGGATCGAGGGAGAGAGAGGGTGTAGCAACTGTGCCTTGGGCCGGCTAGGTCAGGCCGCAGGTGGGCCTTAAGCAGGCTGGCTCGACCTAGATGGGCCGCGGGGATGGTTGGGCCAGCTTGGCAGGAGCTATCTCTCTCTCCTCTTCCTATTTTCTTTAGCAGAAAACAATTAAGGGGAAGAAAAAGAAAGAGGGAGGTTAGGGAAAGAATAATTCAGAAAATAAAATATTCTTGGAACGTCGGAACTTTGCACAAATAGAATAAAACGGTTTGGCATTATTTTAGAGATAGAAAAATAATTCAAGTTTGAATTAGATTCAAACTTGAGCCATTTTTGAATCCAACCAAACCAAACCCAAATGAGCTGAAATTTGACAAGGAGGTGGTATGCACGGGGTATGATTTATGGAGAAAAGTGAACATTTTTATGCGATATAAAAATGTCACCTGCAATGGATGGTTGTATTTGAAAGAAAGAAGCTAGTGATAGGGTTTCAAATTGAAGGGGAATTTGGTGGCAAGAGAAAGATGTAATTGTGTTTGGTTGATTCCATAAGAATGGAATATATATTATAGCTCCCTAATAATATTGGGAGTATAAGTTCTAAAGAGAAATCACCATTGTGAATATCCCTCGATTTAAATGGACCGAAGATCCATACGATTTATTTAGTTGAGTTGCAAAAGAACTAATGATATGATACATGATGACATGATGCAATGCAAAATATGCAAAGATGAATGCAACAAACCAACAACTCACACGGCGAAACTCGAACAACATGGAAGGCGTCTGAAGCTCCGGGCTTGGGGCGTCACAAGCTAGCAGTGACATAACGAGCAAGTTGGCTAGCAGCACTATCAAACTCCGGATCAATGATCTGGAAACGGACACGACCATTGTCGTGCAGAGAAGGGTAGTAAAAGAAACCTGGGTGGTTTTGCATTCGTACCTCGTTGTAGCGAAGCTCAACAAGGACCTCGAATGCAGCAAACTGGACAACTTGAGAAGCGGTAGAGGCGTAACCGCTCCAAGAAGTACGAGTGTAAGAGCCGGAATCGGAACTAGTGCGCGGAGTAACCACTGCGTGATACTCATACACGGAATAAACTAGACGCTCCCGGTACACACGATAGAATGGATCGTCTCTGAGGGGGTACAGCCGACGCCACACATTGTGAAGGAGGTGCGGTGACGTGTACGGCATCAGCTGCAACTGGCGCGGATACGGCACCGGAGCCATCTACACTCACAACCATTAGCAGGTTAGCATAAAAATATAAATGAAGTGCATGCAATGCAACAACCAGCTACAATTGCTACCAACACTCGACTTAAACTCGTATCTAATGTCCAGTTAACACGTCGTAGTCTAGCGTGGCCTACAGTCAGCGCGGCTCTTATACCAAGCGTTGTGGCACCCCGGCTCAGAGCGACCGGTTTACCCTGCATTGCCAGCCCAGAGACCATGTCTTCTGGCAACACACAACATCTTGGTACAAAAAAACAACCACTTTATTTATGCTAGCAGATCAGAGTTTATATTACAACAGATGTCGAGGCCGAGCAGCACGCACGGTGCGGCTCAACAATATGTACATTATTTAGTGGACATAAAGGGGCCTTGATCATACAACTACGCGGCAGCGGAATAACGTCATAGCGGAAACTCCATAGTACAGGGACACTAGTGTGGACACGATCTAGACTCGAGCAGCGCTCCTTTCCAACGCGACTTTCCTGAAATCTGGCATGACACGCTAGGTCAGTACATTGAATGTACTTGCAAGCTCACAACAGGCATAATCATAATGACAAACAATATCATGATATTTAACCAATTAATAGTGCAATAATGTTCCAACATGCTGTGCTCATGCTCTTGGGATAGACGTCCCTTGGGACCGACTTACCAACCGTGATCGTTCTTGGATCACAAACAAACCACCATCGTGGTCTTAACCAGAGTAACTCGTGATCCTTACAGCGATCACAAGCAAACCACCATCGTGGTCTTAACCAGAGTAACTCGTGATCCTTACGGCGATCACAACCAAACCACCATCATGGTCTTGACCAGAGTAACTCGTGACCCTTACGATGATCACAACCACGACCCATATTGGGTCTCAAACATCTCAATGGCCTTTCCTCCATCATCATCAGTGCAAAGTTCATAACTTAGTGTGCAGGTTTATTAAACGTTGACTCATGGTGGGACCTACTACGAGGTGTCCATGACCGTGGACTCGGCTACCGATAGATTATACACCCTGCAAAGGTAGCACACTGTACCCACACCACGGAACCCATGGCCTCGCACTCCCATTCGGGTGGACCAACGACATTCCGACAAAACCCTTCCATTGCCATGACACTCTCCCGGCCACTCCGACCCAATCCCCAACGGGCTAGTCCTGGGTGGCCCTGTGTCTACCAAAGACACAACGACCACCGTCATGGCCAAAACGATCCCACTCGGGGGCCCGGTACCATAATCTCAACAACGGGCACACGAGGTTATGCCTGCTTATCGGGCCAGGGTAAGCATGCCGATAACCTTCCCTAGTTGGAGGCACCAAACAGAGGCATGTCAATGGACCGAATCAAGGCCTTCCCACAAAGGCAAATGTGGTTGCACTGGGAAAATCTCAATTCAACAGCACCATGACCCAGTCAACGATATATTCAAATTGAGTTATATTCAGGTTCAACTTAAAATGAAGATGACCGGTGTCATAGCATGCCATGAAATGCAATACTACACATGCATCACATATTAACGACAATGACTGATGTCAACCATATTCACACTAAGCATAAGCATCAACAACTTATATTACTTTCCTGGTCAGGGTAACTCTCACTTTAACAATATATTTTGCGGCAAGTATTATCATTTTCTCATGCAAGAAAATAACTTCGATTAATTTCTCATATTCATAGCAAAGATTTTATTATCACCACAAGCAAATCCTATTCTCTTTGCCAACCAAGTTAGGTTCAAATAGTCTGTAACTTAAGTAAAATGGCTAAACAAGCACTTAACATGATACTTTCTAGCAAATTTAACTATCTTATTTATGCAAGAAAATAACTTTAAGCAATTACTCATATGCATAACAAATCATTTTATCATTACCATAATTAGATCTTAGCTTCTTTACCAACTAAGCTAGTTTCAAGGTTCTGTAAATCAAGCATAATACTAACACACACTTAACATAATATAAATAACATAATACTTATTTAAATGCATGGATTAATCATTTCATTCAAGTAAGAAAATCATCAATATTGAAATGGCACCATGAAAATGTTGTTGTGGCTTGCCTTAGTGCAGATGAGGTTCACAAGCCTTCTGGTGATCCTCAAGACAAGCCTCACCCTCTGAAAATAATTTTAAACACAAGAAGAAAAATATCAAGAACTCTTCTGAAAATCACCAGAAATTCTAGAAAGCTCAGAAAAATCTCATCGGTGAGCTGCTAGATTTCTTTGCAAAGAACATAATGCAAAAAGAATCAATTCATTTGGACTTATGGTTAAAGAGTTATAGCTGTTTGAAGCTCTCTGGAATTGAATTGAATTTGAATTTAGATAAACAGACTAGGGGGGGTGACGTCGAAGGCGTAAAGCCTCAGGGCACAACCACTCGTACCGCTTCACGCGCGTACAGAATGGCTGACTAGCGGGCCCTGCTAGTTAGGTGAGAAGGAGGGGAGAAGGAAATAGAGGGGTGTCGCGGCTTCACCGGAGCTCTCGCCGGTGACGAGGGATCCTTGGCCAAAACGAGAGGGAGGGATCGAGAAAGGGGATGTAGGCGCACCTGCCCGTACCCGTAGCGTAGCTAGGGCGGTCGGACGGCGTCGGAATCGACCTCGCAAGCATAGGCAGAGGGCGGTCATCGCCGGAGATGAGGAAGACGGCGAGCAGGGGAAACTTCAGGGGCTCCAGGGGGACAGGATGGCTTCACCGGAGAGAGGCAGAGGCCCTGGAAGGATCGCCCTAGCCTGGGAGGGGCTGGAGCTACTTCGGCAACCAGAGGGGATCGCCGGCGAGCTCGATCTCGAGGATGGCGGCCCGCGGCCTGCCCGGCCGGGCTACAGTTTCCTACGCGCTTGTGGGGTGTGTGTGAGTGGTGGATGGTGCTCGAGGAGGCTGGGGGTGGCTCCATTTATAGGCGAGCGGAGAGGGGGTTTCGGGATCTGCCGGTGGACACCTGTCCACGGCGCCCGGCGACGAGCAGCGTCCGTGAGAGGGGGAGAAGGCGACACAGCTCACGCGGTGACTCTTGGCGAACGGGGACAAGCACAGGAATGAGGAGAAGGCGACGAGCACAGTGCGCACCGCACTGTTGGGCTGGCCAGACCGTGCCCGTGCTCGCTGCGGCGAGCTCCGGCGTCGGCGAGCGCTAGGGGGGATTTAATGGCGTTGAGACGAGGATGCTGGTGAAGTTTGGCATGCTTAGGCAGGCGGGGAAGCGAGCACGCGACCAACAGAGGTTCGGGCGCATCACAGAGCGTGTCGGCCGCATGCCAACACGCCTGGACGAACGCGGTCACCGCGTGAACTCTGACCTCATGCCGACCTAAGCCCAAACTTCATGTCTGCCATGTTGTTCGTGGTAGTTTTGAATGTAACCACGCTTTGGTTTGGCTCCAGATGCAGTAGAGAAGATTTTACACGCCAGGTAAGTTTCTGGTCAGTAACTTTGAGATGTTACTGAGGTCAAATGGCTAGGAGTTGGGGGCTGTGCTTTGGAGGCTAGCCAGCATCTACTAAGGTGATGATGCATAAGAAAATTCAGGCACAAGGGAGCAATTAAAATGGTAGTTGCTATAGAAACCACCATTTCTGTCCAGAACAGAAAATATTTTCTGTAGCAAAAATATTCCAAAAAGTGATGAAATATTTTTTCTCAGGAAGGTGCCCTAGGGTTCAAAGAATATTTGGGAATTTTCTCAGATTTTTGTGGGCAAGAAAAATGAGGGTTGCTTTGGAACCCATTGAACTAGCTAGGGTTTTAGAGAAGAACAATGAATATTTTTCATTTAAGAAAAATATTCCCAAGATTATTTTGAGATGGATCAGAAGGGGAATGATGATTAGAGAAGGGAATGATGCACTTGGGTGAAAGCCAAGGGTACCCAAGTGTCTAAGTCCATATGAAAAGATTCAAACCCCAACTTTCGTAATAAATCCAAATGAAAATCAGGCAAATAAGAGAGGGCAAAAATCAGGCTGTCACAACACCGGTGAACTCCGGTGAGCTCTCAAAAATCGACTAACCCAATTTTGAAATTTAGTCTACTGTCATTTAACTAGTGTGGAATATAAAGGGGGAAAACCATAAGCATTGCGAGTATTGTGTTGAGCATGCCATGGCGGATCTGAAGGTGTAAACCGGACAAAGGCAACTTCGCAACCAATGTTTACTTTCAACTAACAAGTAAGTGATGGATAAGAAATCAGAGTAAAGCAGTGGCGATCTATTTTCTTACTGCGATAAATAAGTTGAGCAGATACAAAAGAGTACCGCCTCTGGTGCGGCGCCGTGTATGCATCTGGAGAGAATTTGACGGTGCTGTGGTAGCGATGGCTGTCGGCTACGTGGAAGCAGATCTAGGAGGGTAGACGGTGGCGGCGGGGGAAATATCCTGGCGCGATGGACGAGACGGTCGTAGGAGCGGCACCAACAAGGTGGACGACGACGGGGATGAAGCGAGAGGACGGGATGCAAGGATCCTGGTCCGAAGCCGTGGATGAGAGAGGTCACACTACAAAAAAAAGACACATCCGTGACATTTTGGGCCGAACAAATTTTTTTCTCTCTCATACATATGACACTTCTATGGCGATAATTGTGACAAAACCTGGTATCATCATAGATGTGGTGGGCTCCTACTTCTATGACAAAAAATCATGACAGAAAATGGGCTTTTTGTCCTGGGCGGGCCGAGACGCAGCTGCATGACATTGTTTGGGCCGTCCATGACGGAAAAACCATGGTAGAAGCGAGGGGGAGGAAAATTTCAAGGAGTTCCCGATTATGGTGGGAGGTCGGGGGCCAAGCGATGCACGTTTCTCTCATACACGTATGCGCGTGTGTTCGAGGCGTTGGCTCTAACTGAACCCGAGCGAGGCATTGGGCTCTAACTGAACCCGAGCGATTGCACTGCAGGCTACGCGTTACTGAACCCGAGCGATCGATCGATGGCTGTTAACTGAACCCGATCGAGCGATTCCTTCGCTACTGCTGCTAACTGAAGCCGATTGATTGGATGAACAGTGAGCGTTGCCGGGGGGGGTGGATGAACAGTGAGCGCTGGCGTTGCCTCTGGATGAACAGGACCCCGTGGTGTGGAGGGCTGGATGAACAGTAGACGGTGGAGGGGTTCCCATGGAGGGGTGGTTGAACAGTAGCCGGTGGAGTAGAGCGCGGTGGAGGCTGGATCAACAGGAGCCCGTGGAGGCTGGAGGAGGTCGACGGTAGCCCGTGGAGGCTGGAGAAGGTTGACGGTGGAGATGAATAGTATCCCGTGGAGTCCTGTTTTGTGGTACGCCACACCCCTCCTGATGAACAGAACCCCCGTTTCGACCGTAGGAGGTCCGTTTCGTCCGTTTTGTGGTACGCCACACCCCTCCCGATCAACAGGACCCCCGTTTCGACCGTAGGAGGTCCGTTTCATCCGTTTTGCGGTACGCCACATGATACATCTCCAACGTATCTATAATTTTTGATTGCTCCATGCTATAGTATCTACTGTTTTGGACTATATTGGGCTTTATTTTCCACTTTTATATTATTTTTGGGACTAACCTATTAACCGGAGGCCCAGCCCAGAATTGCTGTTTTTTGCCTATTTTAGTGTTTCGAAGAAACGGAATATCAAACGGAGTCCAAACGGAATAAACCTTTCTGGAACGTGATTTTCTTCCCGAATATGACCCAGGAGACTTGGACCCTACGCCAAGGAAGCTTCGAGGTGGGCACGAGGTAGGGGGCGCGCCCTATACCCCCAGGCGCGCCCCCACCCTCGTGGGCCCACCGAAGCTCCACCGACGTACTTCTTCCTCCTATATATACCTACGTACCCCCAAACGAACGGGGACGGAGCCAAAAACCTAATTCCACCGCCGCAACTTTCTGTATCCACGAGATCCCATCTTGGGGCCTGTTCCGGAGCTCCACCGGAGAGGGCCGTCATCACGGAGGGCTTCTACATCACCATAGCCTCTCCGATGATGTGTGAGTAGTTTACCTCAGACCTTTGGGTCCATAGTTATTAGCTAGATGGCTTCTTCTCTCTTTTTGGATCTCAATACAAAGTTCTCCCCCTCTCTTGTGGAGATCTATTCGATGTAATCTTCTTCTTTTTGCGGTGTGTTTGTTGAGACCAATGAATTGTGGGTTTATGATCAAGTCTATCTATGAATAATATTTGAATCTTCTGTGAATTCTTTTATATATGATTGGTTATCTTTGCAAGTCTCTTCGAATTATCCATTTGGTTTGGCCAACTATATTGGTAGTTCTTGCCATGGGAGAAGTGCTTAGCTTTGGGTTCGATCTTGCACTGTCCTTTCCCAATGACAGAAGGGGCAGCAAGGCACATATTGCATCGTTACCATCGAGGATAACAAGATGGGGTTTATTTCATATTGCATGAATTTATCTCTCTACATCATGTCATCTTGCTTAAAGCATTACTCTGTTTTTAACTTAATACTCTAGATGCATGCTGGATAGCGGTCGATGAGTGGAGTAATAGTAGTAGATGCAGAATCGTTTCGGTCTACTTGTCATGGACGTGATGCCTATATACATGATCATGCTAGATATTCTCATAACTATGCTCAATTCTGTCAATTGCTCAACAGTAATTTGTTCACCCACCGTAGAATACTTCTGCTCTTGAGAGAAGCCACTAGTGAAACCTATGCCCCCCCGGGTCTATTCTCATCATATCAATCTCCATCACTTTAATCTTGCTTTGCTTTTTTACTTTGACTTTTACTTTTCACTTTGCATCTCTATACCAAAAATACCAAAAATATTATATCTATCAGATCTCACTCTTGTAAGTGACCGTGAAGGGATTGACAACCCCTAATCGCGTTGGTTGCGAGTAGCTATCGTTTTGTGCAGGTACGAGGGACTTGAGCGTGGCCCCCTACTGGATTGATACCTTGGTTCTCAAAAACTGAGGGAAATACTTATGCTACTCTACTGCATCATCCTTTCCTCTTCGGGGAAATCCAACGCAAGCTCAAGAGGTAGCAGGAAGAATTTCTGGCGCCGTTGTCGGGGAGTCTACGCAAAAAGTCAACATACCAAGTACCCATCACAATCCATATCTCTCGCATTACATTATTTGCCATTTGCCTCTCGTTTTCCTCTCCCCCACTTCACCCTTGCCGTTTTATTCACCCTCTCTTTCCCAATCTCCTTCTCCTTCTCCGCCTCTCTTTTCCGTTCGCCTTTTTCTCGCTTGCCTTTTTGTTTGCTCGTGTGTTGGATTGCTTGTTTGTCGCGATGGCTCAAGATACTACCAAATTGTGTGACTTCACCAATACCAATAATAATGATTTCCTTAGCACTCCGATTGCTCCTCTTGCCAATACCGAAAATCTTGTGAAATCAATACTGCTTTGTTGAATCTTGTTATGAAAGATCAATTCGCCGGCCTTCCTAGTGAATATGCCGCTACTCATCTGAATAGCTTTGTTGATTTATGTGATATGCAAAAGAAAAAAGATGTCGATAATGATGTCGTTAAATTGAAGCTATTTCCTTTTTTGCTTAGAGATCGTGTTAAAGCTTGGTTTTCGTCTTTGCCTAAAAATAGTATTGATTCTTGGAACAAGTGCAAAGATGCTTTTATCTCTAAGTATTTCCCTCCCGCTAAGATCATCTCTCTTAGAAACGATATTATGAACTTTAAGCAACTTGATCATGAACATGTTGCACAAGCTTGGGAGAGAATGAAATTAATGATACGTAATTGCCCTACTCATGGTTTGAATTTGTGGATGATTATACAAAATTTTTATGCCGGATTGAATTTTGCTTCTAGCAATCTTTTAGATTCGGCCGTGGGAGGCACTTTTATGGAAATCACTTTAGGAGATGCTACTAAACTCCTAGATAATATTATGGTTAATTATTCTCAGTGGCATACTGAAAGATATTCTAATAAAAAAGTGCATGCGATAGAAGAAATCAATGTGTTGAGTGGAAAGATGGATGAACTTATGAAATTATTTGCTACTAAGAGTGTTTCTTCTGATCCTAATGATATGCCTTTGTCTACTTTGATTTAGAATAACAATGAATCTATGGATGTGAATTTTGTTGGTAGGAATAATTTTGGTAACAACTCTTATAGAGGGAATTTTAATCCCAGGCCATATCCTAGTAATCCTTCTAATAATTATGGGAATTCCTACAACAACTCTAATGTAAATTATAATAAGATGCCCTCTGAATTTGAGAATAGTGTTAAAGAGTTTATGAATTCACAAAAGAATTTTAATGCTTTGCTTGAAGAGAAATTGCTTAAAGTTGATGATTTGGCTAGGAACATTGATAGAATTTCTCTTGAGGTTGATTCTTTAAAGCTTAGATCTATTCCTCCTAAGCATGATATCAATGAGTCTCTCAAAGCCATGAGAATTTCCATTGATGAGTGCAAGGAAAGAACCGCTAGGATACGTGCTTCCAAAGATGCCTTTATTAAAGCGTGTTCTTCCAATTCTTATGAAAATCAAGATGAAGATCTAAAAGTTATTGATGTGACTCCTATCAAATCTTTGTTTTGCAATATGAATCTTGATGAAACTGAATATGATCTTACTTTACCTAGAAGGTGTTCTAAAAATTCGTAGTATTTAGATCTTTATGATGAAATTGATGAAAGTGGGATTGAAAGAAATAAAAATCTAGATGTTGCTAAACCAACTATATTGGATTTCAAGGAATTTAATTATGAAAGTTGCTCTTTAATTGATTGTATTTCCTTGTTGCAATCCGTGCTAAATTCTCCACATGTTTATAGTCAAAAGAAAGCCTTTACCGAACATATTGTTGATGCATTGATGCAATCTTATGAAGAAAGACTTGAGTTGGAAGTTTCTATCCCTAGAAAACTCTATGATGAGTGGGAACCAACTATTAAAATTAAAATTAAAGATCATGAGTTTTATGCTTTGTGTGATTTGGGTGCTAGTGTTTCCACTATCCCCAAAACTTTGTGTGATTTGCTAGATTTCCGCAATTTTGATGATTGCTCTCTAAACTTGCATCTTGCGGATTCCACTATTAAGAAATCTATGGGAAGAATTAATGATGTTCTTATTGTTGCAAATAGGAATTATGTGCCCATAGATTTCATTGTTCTTGATATAGATTGCAATCCTTCTTGCCCTATTATTCTTGGTAGACCTTTCCTTAGAACGGTTGGTGCGATTATTGATATGAAGGAAGGGAATATTAGATTTCAATTTCCATTAAAAAAGGGCATGGAACACTTTCCAAGAAAGAAAATAAAATTACCATATGAAACTATCATGAGAGCCACTTATGGATTGCCTACCAAAGATGGCAATACCTAGATCTATCCTCGCTTTTATGCCTAGCTAGGGGCGTTAAACGATAGCGCTTGTTGGGAGGCAACCCAATTTTATTTTTAGTTTTTTGTGTTTTGCTCCTGTTTAGTAATAAATAAATTATTTAGACTCTGTTTTGGTTGTGTTTTTTGTGTTTAATTAGTGTTTGTGCCAAGTAGAACCGTTGGGAAGACTTGGGGAAAGTCTTGTTGAACTTGCTGTAAAAACAGAAACTTTAGCTCTCATGAGAACTGCTGTAATTTTTATTTGGAAAGTGCTATTTAGTTAATTCTTTTTGCAGATGATTAATGGATAAATTCCTCAAGTCCAGAAATTTAGTTTAGAATTTTTGGGTTCCAGAAGTTTGCGTTAGTTGCAGATTACTACAGACTGTTCTGTTTTTGACAGATTTTGTTTTTCGTGTGTTGTTTGCTTATTTTGATGAATCTATGGTTAGTAAAATAGTTTATAATCCATAGAGAAGTTGTAATACAGTAGGTTTAACACCAATATAAATAAATAATGAGTTCATTACAGTACCTTGAAGTGGTCTTTTGTTTTCTTTCTCTAACGGAGCTCACGAGATTTCTATTGAGTTTTGTGTTGTGAAGTTTTCAAGTTTTGGGTGAATTCTTTTGATGGATTATGGAACAAGGAGTGGCAAGAGCCTAAGCTCGGGGATGCCCATGGCACCCCCAAGATAATCCAGGGACACCAAAAAGTCAAAGCTTGGGGATGCCCCGGAAGGCATCCCCTCTTTCGTCCACTTCCATCGGTAATTTACTTGGAGCTATATTTTTATTCAACAACATGATATGTGTTTTGCTTGGAGCATCTTGTATTATTTGTGTCTTTGTGTCTTAGTGTGCCACAATCATCCTTGCTGTACACACCTTTTGAGAGAGCCATACATGAATTAGAGTTTGATAGAATACTCTATGTGCTTCACTTATATCTTTTGAGCTATGTAGTTTTCCTCTATGTGCTTCACTTATATCTTTTGAGCGTTATAATTTTGCTCTATGTGCTTCACTTAGATCTTTTAAGAGCACGGTGGTGGATTTGTTTTAAAGAAACTATTGATCTCTCATGCTTCACTTAAATTATTTTGAGAGTCTCTTAATAGCATGGTAATTTGCTTAATAATAATATGCTTGGTATTCAAGATTTGTGAAACTTTCTTTTGAGTTCATTGAATACTAAGAAAAGATTGAAGCATTATAATTGTTTTGAGATATGGAGGTGATAATATTAGAGTCACGCTAGTTGAGTAGTTGTGAATTTAAAGAATACTTGTGTTAAAGTGTGTGATTCCCGTAGAATGCACGTATGGTGAACCGTTATGTGATGAAGTCGGAGCATGATTTATTTATTGACTGTCTTCCTTATGAGTGGCGGTCGGGGACGAGCGATGGTCTTTTCCTACCAATCTATCCCCCTAGGAGCATGCGCGTAATACTTTGCTTTGATAACTTCTAGATTTTTGCAATAAGTATATGAGTTCTTTATGACTAATGTTGAGTCCATGGATTATAGCACTTCTCCCATCCTTCCACCATTGCTAGCCTCTCTAATACCGCACACTTTTCGCCGGTATCATACACCTACCATATACCTTCCTCAAAACAGCCACCATACCTACCTATCATGGCATTTCCATAGCCATTCCGAGATATATTGACATGCAACTTTCCACTGTTCCATTTATTATGGCACGCTCCATCATTGTCATATTGCTAGCATGATCATGTAGTTGACATCGTATTTGTGGCAAAGCCACCGTTCATAATTATTTCATACATGTCACTCTTGATTCATTGCATATCCCGGTACACCGCCGGAGGCATTCATTTAGAGTCATATTTTGTTCTAAGTATCGAGTTGTTGAGTTGTAAGAAAAATAAAAGTGTGATGATCATCATTTTTAGAGCATTGTCCCAAGTGAGGAAAGAATGATGGAGACTATGATTCCCCCATAAGTCGGGATGATACTCCGGACGAAAAATAAAAAAAAAGAAAAAAAGAGGCCAAAAAAAAGAGAAGGCCCAAATAAAAAAATGAGATAAAAAGAGAGAAGGGACAATGTTACTATCCTTTTACCACACTTGTGCTTCAAAGTAGCACCATGATCTTCATGATAGATAATCTCTCGTTATGTCACTTTCATATACTAGTGGGAATTTTACATTATAGAACTTGGCTTGTATATTCCAATGATGGGCTTCCTCAAAATGCCCTAGGTCTTCGTGAGTAAGCAAGTTGGATGCACACCCACTTAGTTTCTTTTGATGAGCTTTCATATACTTATAGCTCTAGTGCATCCATTGCATGGCAATCCCTACTCACTCACATTGATATCTATTGATGGGCATCTCCATAGCCCGTTGATACGCCTAGTTGATGTGAGACTATCTTCCCCTCTTTTTGTCTTCTCCACAACCACCATTCTATTCCACATATAGTGTTATATCCATGGCTCACGCTCATGTATTGCGTGAATATTGAAAAAGTTTTGAAAAAGTTAGTGTATGAAACAATTGCTTGGCTTGTCATCGGGGCTGTGCATAATTTAAATACTTTGTGTGGTGAAGATAGAGCATAGCCAGAATATGATTTTGTAGGGATAACTTTCTTTGTCCATGTTATTTTGAGAAGACATAATTGCTTTGTTAGTATGCTTGAAGTATTATTATTTTATGTCAATATAAACTTTTGTCTTGAATCTTTCGAATCTGAATATTCATACCACAATTAAGAAGATTTGCATTGAAATTATGCCAAGTAGCACTCCGCATCAAAAATTCTCTTTTTATCATTTACCTACTCGAGGACGAGCAGGAATTAAGCTTGGGGATGCCTGATACGTCTCCAACGTATCTATAATTTTTGATTGCTCCATGCTATATTATCTACTGTTTTGGACTATATTGGGCTTTATTTTCCACTTTTATATTATTTTTGGGACTAACCTATTAACCGGAGGCCTAGCTCAGAATTGCTGTTTTTTTTGGCTATTTCAGTGTTTCGAAGAAACGGAATATCAAACGGAGTCCAAACAGAATAAACCTTTCTGGAACGTGATTTTCTTCCCGAATATGACCTAGGAGACTTGGACCCTACGCCAAGGAAGCTTCGAGGTGGGCACGAGGTAGGGGGGTGCGCCCTATACCCCCAGGCGCGCCCCCACCCTCGTGGGCCCACCGAAGCTCCACCGACGTACTTCTTCCTCCTATATATACCTATGTACCCCCAAACGAATAGGACGGAGCCAAAAACCTAATTCCACCGTCGCAACTTTCTGTATCCACGAGATCCCATCTTGGGGCCTGTTCCGGAGCTCCGCCGGAGAGGGCCGTCATCATAGAGGGCTTCTACATCACCATAGCCTCTCCGATGAAGTGTGAGTAGTTTACCACAGACCTTCGGGTCCATAGTTATTAGCTAGATGGCTTCTTCTCTCTTTATGGATCTCAATACAAAGTTCTCCCCCTCTCTTGTGGAGATCTATTTGATGTAATCTTCTTCTTTTTGCGGTGTGTTTGTTGAGACCGATGAATTGTGGGTTTATGATCAAGTCTATCTATGAATAATATTTGAATCTTCTCTGAATTCTTTTATGTATGATTGGTTATCTTTGCAAGTCTCTTCGAATTATTCGTTTGGTTTGGCCAACTAGATTGGTAGTTCTTGCCATGGGAGAAGTGCTTAGCTTTGGGTTCGATCTTGCGGTGTCCTTTCCCAGTGACAGAAGGGGCAGCAAGGCACGTATTGCATCGTTGCTATCGAGGATAACAAGATGGGGTTTATTTCATATTGCATGCATTTATCTCTCTACATCATGTCATCTTGCTTAAAGCGTTACTTTGTTTTTAACTTAATACTCTAGATGCATGCTGGATAGCGGTCGATGAGTGGAGTAATAGTAGTAGATGCAGAATCGTTTCGGTCTACTTGTCACGGACGTGATGCCTATATACATGATCATGCCTAGATATTCTCATAACTATGCTCAATTATGTCAATTGCTCAACAGTAATTTGTTCACCCACCGTAGAATACTTCTGCTCTTGAGAGAAGCCACTAGTGAAACCTATGGCCCTCGGGTCTATTCTCATCATATCAATCTCCATCACTTTAATCTTGCTTTGCTTTTTTACTTTGCCTTTTACTTTTCACTTTGCATCTCTATACCAAAAATACCAAAAATATTATATCTATCAGATCTCGCTCTCGTAAGTGACCTTGAAGGGATTGACAACCCCTAATCGCGTTGGTTGCGAGTAGCTATCATTTTGTGCAGGTACAAGGGACTTGAGCGTGGCCTCCTACTGGATTGATACCTTGGTTCTCAAAAACTGAGGGAAATACTTACACTACTCTGCTGCATCATCCTTTCCTCTTCGGGGAAATCCAACGCAAGCTCAAGAGGTAGCAGCACACCCCTCCCGATCATCAGGACCCCCGTTTCGACCGTAGGAGGTCCGTTTCCTCCATTTTGCGGTATGCCACACCCCTCCCGATCAACAGGACCCCGTTCCGAACGTAGGAGGTCCGTATCCTCCGTTTTGCGGTACGCCAGGCCTCGTTTCCATCGCCTGTTCCGTCCAAGCCCTCCCGATGAACACGACTACGCATTCCGTTCCGACCCAACCGGTTGGCTCCCACGCGTTCCGTTGCCTCCCGATGAATATGACACATTCCCTTGCCTCCCCATGAACACGACGCATTCTGTTGCCTCCCCATGAACACGACGACGACGCTGTTTCTCCGTTCCGACCCATTCATGTACACGAGCCCTGGCCGTACGTATGCGCGAGTAGGCATTCGAGACCCCGCCCGTATGTACGCATACGTGGCCGTATTTTCTTTCTTGCACCCTGGCCGCTGTACGTATGTGTACATGCTACATGCATGCCTCTACGACGACACGTACGCGCCTCTACTATGACACGTGCGCGCCTCTACATCCACCAGTATATATGTACGTACACGTTTGCAACCAGAATGACAACGCTTCGTACGCTTCGACCTGGTGGGTCCCGACTGTCAGGCACTTCCTTGCGTGCGAAGATGTAGCTGGTGGGTCCCAGCAGTCAGGGGGGCGAATTGTTTTTTTGCCCGGATGCACTTCCTTGCGTGCGAAGATGTAGCTGGTGGGTCCCAGAAGTCAGGGGGGTGAATCATATTTTTGCCCAGACGCACTTCCTTGCGTGCGAAGATGTAGCTGGTGGGTCCCAGCAGTCAGGGCGAAATGTTTTTTTCGCGACATACGGTGGCCCGTCTGGTGGGTCCGCGCTGTCAGGTGGAGGAATCATTATTTTGCGCATAATAAGGAGGCACTTCCTTATTGCGGCCGTGGACCCAGCTGTCAGCCTCTCCACGTACAGTCCACGTCCGATGGAAGTCATTCCTTGACCACGTTGACCACGCAGCGACAAGAGCACCACGGCGGTGGGCGACAGCGAGGACTAGGAAGGGGACGACTCGGAGCCGGGGAAGACGCAGCAGTGGATGCCCACGCGAAGAGGAGTACGAGGGTTCACTGGTTCGGCTGCAGTGTGAGGCTGCTGTCGCCGCAGAATAAGAGGGGGTGTGGGTGAGTAGAGGGATGGCCCGGCCAGCGGTGGTAGTAGTAGGGGGCGGTGAGGCCTCCGCGGCATCACAGCCAGCCACGGGAGGCAGGAGCACGCGACACGACAGGCGCTGGTTTGGGCGGCTGGAGCAAGAAGACCAGAGGTTGAAGAAGCACTACAGCCGTTGGATGAACATCATACGGTAACAGGAGCTAGAATCGTTCATATTGACTAAGTTGACAAAGCCCTCCATCCCCGTCAACTTGGTAGGCCCACAAGTTAGCGTCCCACTATGCTGGGTTCCAGCTGGCAGGGGGAATATTTATTTTTTTTGTGCGTAATAAGGAGGCACTTCCTTGCGTGCGAAGATAGCTGGTGGGTCCGACATGTCAGCGGGGGGCACGTTATTTTCGCGATGTCAAGTGGAGGAATCATTATTTTGCGCATAATAAGAAGGCATTTCCTTGTGTGCGGTCGTGGACCCAGCTGTTAGCCTCTCCATGCACAGTCTACTTCCGATGGTGTCGTTCGTTGACCATGTTAACCACGCCGCGCCGAGCGCATCCAAGGTGGTGGACGACGGCGAGGCCCCGGATAGCAACAAGCCAGAGATGGGAAGACGCGTGAGTAGAGTCGCAAACGGAGAGGTGTACGAGGGTTAACTGGTTCTAGTGCGGTGTGGTTTGGCAATCGGTGGAGAAGAACAGGAGGTGTGGAGGGGTGGAGGGATGGCCTTGCCAACGGTGGAGTAGCGCTCCATAGCGAAGCGTGCTAAGCAGAGCTGCTAGCAGTAGGAGGCGGGAGGTGGTCCCGGCGGTGCTGGAGGAAGAAGACGAGAGATTGAAGATGGATACCGGTCGTTGGATGTAAATCCAACGACTAACATGTCAGAATCATTTGTTGACTAAATTGACAACGACTTGCGTTGGCTTCGACCTATTGGCCCACATTTCAGCCTCCAAAAATGTGGCACATATTCAACCCATTTTTCTGAATTTACAGTCTTTTTTGCACGGTAGAATTTACAGACAATTTGATCATTTTTTTTGAATTACAACCATTAGCTGGGCTGGGTGAACAAATAATGTAGCGTCCATGCGACCCATTTATTTTATTTCCTAAAAAAATTACAAGCCATTTGCACTTTCTCAAAATACACGATTTTGTTGGGCTGATTCTAATTATAATGTTGGGTTGGGCCAGCAATGTTATCAAAAAATAAAAAGGGGCTGAGCATTTTGTTATAAATATATTTAAATAATAAGTGATATTATTACATTCGTCCTTAAATCTTACCAAGCTTTTGTACACAATCACTAGGATTTTTGTGCCAAAACAATCCAGGATTTTATTTGTTAAGAAATTATTTTTATAAGTTAATAAGATGTGGGATATTGTTTTCTTACATATGTAAGTATCTGTTAAATATATGTTGACAATAAAAATAATATATAATAACATATAAAATAATTTAAATATATATAATATAGTTAGAAGGAAAACATAAGTTGGACCTGGCGTTCCTATTCTTATATAGAAAAATAAAACAGACCTCTGCGTTTTCTTCAAAAAAATACATAAATTGGGCTGCCAAAAATAAAACCTCAGATGGGAGGTCCATAGGCCGGTCGATATATGACGGCCCTAAGAAAATACCAACAGGCCTATGGACCTCCCATCCGAGGTCGTGGGCTGCGCATGTTAAAAATGAAAGCCTAGACGGGGCAGCCCAAAACCACGTCCAACACTTGCCAAAACTTCGTCCCTCGTTTTCTCTGTGTGTCGCACACTCGACATTGTGTGGGCATTTTGACTGTGCATCATATGAAGATGTGCTATGCATGAATGTTGATCAGCATGATGTTAACTGGCAGGTAGTTCCATTTTCGACCATGAATAAAACTTCCAACATGATGTTAACCCTGTTTGAAAAGGCCGTGTTAATATAAATGCTCTACCTCTAAAAGTTGCAGTTTCTTATCTGAAACTGAACTTGCAGTTTCTTATCTGAAACTGAAACTTGCAGTTTCTTCTCTGAGAATCACATTGTCTGCACTTTTATACTCCTATGAAACTACATTTTTTAAGTGCTAAAAATAGATCTCTAGAATTCATAAAATACTTCATATGCTCAATACTGCAAATCTAATATTCAAAAGACATTCATATCTGAAAGTACTCTCAAAATACACAACACAAAACACAATTCACAACCTGCAAATACTGACAATCCTAAGCTCCTCCTCACAATTCACAACCTACCCGACTATTGGGCTGGGGGGGGCAGCCCCCTCCTATTCCTCGGCGGCAGACAGCTGCCCCGTGAGACGATGTGAACGGCGAGGGAGACGGTGACGGGGAAGCATCGTCGGGCCAACTGCTTTTCTCCTCTTGCAGTTGGGTTCGGTCGAGGAAGACTCCACCGGCTCGCTCTGACAGGACACCCTCACAAACGGCATCCTGTAGATGCTCGATCCTTCAATCTCTGGTGGATGCTCCATCTGGGATCGATACTCCCACCACCGCTCCCTCACGATCGGATTCGGTGAATCTGTTTGCTCCATGGCCCAGAGGAGTAGCTCTATGTACTCTGGCGCGACTCCCTCCGGGAGTATCGCCGCCTTTTCGCTCTGTTGCAGATATTTGGCCATGGATGTCGCCGTTGCCGCTAGTTGGTCCTTGTTGTGAAACCAAGACTGTATCTCCAACATCCTTGCTAGCTTCACAGGGTCGCCATCTGCGATCCTCACATATCGGTTGTACTCCTCCACCGATCTACTTCTCCACAGCACCTTCACTCGTCGGCGGTGGTTTTTGAATGGAAGAGGAGAGGAGCAGCGCTGGTTTTGGATTAGAACGGGAGAGGAGCGACGCTGGTTTTGGACTGGAACAGGAGAGGAGGGGCGGTGGTTTTGAAATGGAAGAGGAGAGGAGCAGTGCTGCATTTAGATTGGAACAGGAGAGGAGCAGTGCTGCATTTAGATTGGAACAGGAAGGAGCGGCGGTGGTTTAAGAGGAGAAGAGTGGAAGAGCGACACTGGTCTTGGAACTATTTTTTTGTTATTTTGCGTATTTTGGGTCAAAGTTTGACCATGCACTGTATTTTTTTGACCATGTACTGTATTTGACAAGCAAAATGTGAATGCATGTCACCAAAAATTGTATCGTTTGGTTCGTACCTGAATGTACTTTCAATTTATATTATTTTTGCAACTTATAACATATATTTTATGTGCGAAAATCATGGTCAATTATGACCCAGAATAAAATGGAGACTAGTTAATGTGGGGTCGCTTTCTTAATTGAAGGGTAAATTGATTTTGATTTTGATCCAGTCACAGCGCGCCGGCCCTCTCGTCCAATCCTAAATTGCTGCCGCACGCTCCTCTCCCTCTTCTCCATTCCAAAACCACCGTCTCGCCTCTCCCTCTTCTGATCTTCTCCACTGCAAAACCACCTCCTCTCCTCTCCATCATCTCCATTCCAACACCACCGTCTCGCCTCTCCCTCTTCTGATCTGCTCCATTGCAAAACCACCTCCTCATGCACGTGGCCCAGAGGCGCAGTTATCGTCATTTTGATCTGAAGCGCCGGATTATAACATATAACACGAAAAATGCCACATGACAAGAAATCATAACCTCACTGCCCAAAGGAGACAACATGAATCCCGACGGACAAACTAGACGAGGAACAAAGCTCAAATTAAAGATAAACTCGTAGAAAAGGGGTCCGTCAATAGATGTCCTAATTAACATAGCCGGTTTGACCTAGATGGCAGCCGAGTAGTCACTGTTCGTGCATGTGCCCCCAATGACTAGCCCAACTCAGTTGTCGCTGTTTAACCCTCGCAGTGATCCGAAGCACATGACACCTAATTTTGCGAGATGACAAGAAACCTTTTGTTAGATTTCCCACCACAACTACAGCCATGCACAACACAGCCTGCACGATATGCAGACGATAGCCAATCCAGGTGTGTCTGCTGGAGTCTGGTCACATGCATGGACGAACTAATCTTCTGTGTCTTGTAGGGATCGTCCAGGCACCAATGTAGTACAACACTTCTCTAGTACTATCGCTCGTCTCCCTCTTCTATTAAGTCACCCGACTTGTGGGGCCGGGGAGTGTGCCTATGGTCGGTTCTCAATTGCCGTCCCACATGTGTGTGCAAACGCAATATGACGCGCGTTCCATTCGGAGAGCAGCGTGCCAGATCGACCGACCGTCTGGGTGCGACGCGAACGCGACGGGCGTGCTGTATACTCCGTACATGTGTACCGCCGTTTTTTAGACGCTTTGCTCCATGGCGCGGGCGCAATCCATGGATACAAAATTAGTATATTGTATACTATTTAAAAGTCGAGGGCGGGGCTTTTCCTGCGCGGTAGGCAGTGGGGCAGTTCACCTAGTCGGTTCGACAGAGACGCGAGAAGACGTGGGAGTAGGCTGCTGCAAACGTAGGGCTGTGTGATTTGACAGCGAGTTACTGCTGGATAGGTGGGGCCCCGTGATTATGGGAGAATGGAAAGCCACTACTGTGCCGTTCGCATGCTGGCAGTTTGCTCCTACTCGTCCCCGCATGTCCTTCAATACTACGATGGTTCGCTCCTAGTCATCCCGTCCATTCACATTACGGCAGTTCCACTAATCCTAACCCTCCTCCCAAATCCATGGCGTCCCAACTCCACGATCAGCGGTGAGTACAAGGTTAGAACCATCACCGGCGATGAGTTCGACGTCATCTACACCCGTTCTTCCGTGACGGTGAAAGGATGCCTTTCTCGCTTCAGACGCATGTTCGAAGACTCAGATGATGAGTAGGTCGCTGGGCTAGATGTTGAGCACACCACAGTCCTGGGACCAGAGAAGGATCTAAAGGACGAAGAGAGGAAGAAGCCCGCCGTGATCCAGGTTTGCGTGTATGACTTATGCTTGGTCTACCACATATGCCATGCTGACGTTGAGTGCCAGGATTTTAAGGACTTCCTCCAGAGCAACCTAGTCAAATTTGTTACTGTAGACTTTGGTAACGACAAAGAAGTCCTGCGTCGGATAGGCCTTGTTGTAGGCAACACCTTCGACCTCCAGAAGAATCGGTTGGTGTCCTCTCGTCAGCCTTCAATGTTGACCCTGACAGGAGCCATGGTTCATCCTTCATACGGTAAACTGGAGAAACCTCCATACACATTTCATCGTCATGCATGGCAGTGGAATGTACTAGATATAGACCACATCCACTACGCTGCAATGGATGGCTACCTTTGCTTCAATATCTACAAGGGTTGGATGAAGAGCAACAGCCAAGTGTGCGGTTCAAGCAAAGAAGTATTGGCCAAGAGGAAGAGGGACAAGGACGAAGTCGAGGACGTGGACAAGGACTCCGAGTAAGGTGGCAGTGTCATTGCTCATGGTGGTTCTAATGCAGTGTCTACTGGAATAGTTGCAAAGTTTAATTTTAGGTGTGCTTAATTTAATTTGAGGGGTGTGTTGTGCTGAGCCCCCAGCAGAAATATGTTATGTTTCTTATCGTTACTTTAACTCTTCAGTACGTACATACTAGTATTTCTTACATTTCATCTTTTAGTTGGTATAGTACTACCACTCGTTTCTTCACATTATATATGTACAATATATATGGCCAACATCATATAGCCAGCAGTTTAGTTGTCAAAGAATTTCAGGGTGCCTAGTTTTGTCAAAGAATTCCAGGATGCTTAGAGGGTGCTTGGATCCAAGGGACTTATTTTAGTCTGACTAAAAATAGTCTCTTTAAGAGGCTAAAGTTCCAAGCACCCCTGACTAAAGAGGGGCTAAAACTAGTCTTGAGACTAAATTTTTTTAGTCAGGGGTACCCCTACTAAAATGTGGATTACTTCTCTCTCTACTCATTTAACTCCTCTCCTTTAACACAGGCGAGTTCTAGATTGGAGGGTCTGGAGGATAATAAATGCTCATTAACTTGATTTTAGCCTTTTTAGTATTTGGATCCAAGCATGGGTGAGGCTAGCATGTTTTAGTCCCACTACTTTTAGTCATGGGACTAAAACGTATCAAAGCACCCTCTTAGTTTTATTTGAGGGGTGGGTTGTGCTGGACACCATTATTGTGACTAGCCTTTTTAATAGTACTATATGCATAATTTGGCGATGAGCACTCTCTATATGTACCACTTTTTTTTAATTTCAAGTTTTGCTCCATGGCGTAATCCATCGATACTACTGTTGTACAAAAGTATACATTTTTTTAAAAGGCTAGAGGACAGGGCAGTCTAGCTTGGTCGGTTTCACGAGAGGCGAGGGCCTTTGTGATTTGACGGCTCATTACTGCTGGAAGGCGGGGCCTTGTGATCTGACTGCTTGTATAAATGCGCCGACGACCTAATCGAGGAGGAGCAAAGAACCGTGCGGTATACTCAAGTTTTCCACTGGAGTAGTACTGCGACGAAGGAGCACGAAACATGGCAGCCCAGTGCCATATGTCGATAAAGAATGATCTAATTTTCTAGTCATCTCATTGTTAGCATTGTTCTATTTGTCGGCATTCTGGGAACGGGGGTCCCCAGACTTGCCTGCCTGCGGCCTGCGGCGTGGCTCAAAGGGGGCCCCAGCACGGCCCATCTTCACCAACACAAACCCAAGACCCTCGCGAGGGGCCAAGCCTCGTGGGGCGGACGACGCGGAGCTTCCTCAGGCACGGCCTCATCAGGCTGGCTCACGAGGGGGCGGAGAGATCAAGGCGGGGTACCTCACGAGGTGCCCGTGACGCAAGCCATGACGACTCAGGGCGCCAGGCGGGTGCCAACCCGCGCAGCGTCCTCCTTCCCTCTTTGGTGCAAAGGGGGCAAGCGCAGCCGCGGAGTACCGAGGCATCAGGCAAAGGTTGCCATTTCGGTGCAACGAGACCAAGACCAGGAGGACTACGAGACGGAGGTCACCGTGGAGCCCAAGACGTCGTCATCACCAGAGCTTTGCACAGGCGAAGACTGCTTTTGTCAGGATAGCTGATACTTGCTGTCCCCCTTCAAATTAGCCCGCCATTGTTGGCTCCCTTCCCGCTCAATATTTGGGGGAGAGGACCAGGGCCTCTATAAATAGGACTAGCCACCCCTAGGGTAGAGGGGATCGAGAATCAGCCAACCCAGAAACAAGCTGGGGTCGAAATCAGGGTCGGTCAGTTGGAGGAAAGCAAAGAGAGAGATAGAGAAAAAGGTGACTGAACTCCTCCGAGCAGTTCATCGCCCCAGCCAAGAACAGACCCTCGCGAGGCTGTTCTCCCTTGTATCGTTCATCATCATCAGCCCAAGAGGCAATCCACCACATCACACACTGGAGTAGGGTATTACACCACAACGGTGGCCCGAACCAGTATAAACCCTGTGTCTCTTGTGTTGTTCTTTCCTTAGTTTAGATCCTAGCATGGCGGAGGGGTGCAGGTAGGTAGGGGGCGAAATCTCCGTGCGCACCCAAGTGTTCGAACCTCAAGGGTCTGCCGGAACCCGAAATCTGACATTTGGCGCGCCAGGTAGGGGTGCGCCGGAATTCGTCTTCCACCGCCCCGTTCTCCTCCGACCGTCACGCCCATGTCTGACGCTCGTCGGGCCCGCGCCGAGCGCCGGGCCGCACTCGCTTCCCGCGTCGCCCAGATGGCCCCTGTCAGCGGGCATCCACGGCGTTCCCTGTCACCTGCCATCAACGCCGCCACCGGCCCGGCGGGGGACGAGCGGCAAGCATCATCCCAGCATCCGTCAGTGCGGCAAGACGGCCGCACCACAACTCCCTTGCTCACCCCAGCTGGTTCTTTGTCTCGCGCGCTCCGCACGCCCATGGAGGCTCGAGCTGTACTCATCGCGCCAAATGATCTCCTGTGCTACCGTCCCATCGACGACGTCTATGAAGAATGGCTCGACCGCGTCACCGAGCTCGTCCGCGTCGTAGGGGGCTCTCCTGCGCCATCCGTTCCACTGCACTGCACCCCGCCCTGCGCGGGCGACGAGGCTCCGGCGGTGCCCCGGCCGCCTCCTCCTCAATAAGACGCCATGGCCCCAAGGCGCGTGGCCCCTGGGCGGGACCCGCTTCGTCAGGCGCCAGCGCGGCAAGAGCAGGGCTGCCATGAAGTCCCTCGCCCGCAAGAAGCTGCCTGGGCGTCCCTGCTCCAGCACGTCACGACCATGCTCCTGCTCCCGCGCGTCAAGACCCCGCGCTGCTCCTAGCTGCAGCGCGTGGGGACATGCAAGACCAGGCTCTCCGTCACCCAAGGCCTCCCGTGGCTACAGCAGGCTGTCGCGCCTTCACCACCGAACTACACAGCGTAGCGTGGCCCGGCAAGTTCAAGCCAGACCTGCCTCCTCGCTACGACGGCACGGCTGACCCTGCAGAGTTTCTCCAGCTCTACGAGCTAGGCATCGAAGCTGCCAACGGAGACGAGAAGGTCATGGCGAACTGGTTCCCCATGGCACTCAAGGACAGGGCCCGCACCTGGCTCCAGGCATAATCTCCTCCTGGGAGGAGATGCGCACCCGCTTCATCGCCAACTTCCAAGGCACTCGCGACCGGCCACCAGCCGTGAGCGACATGCACCGCATCAAGCAACAGCCCGGGGAAACCCTGCAGGAGTACATCCAACGCTTCAACAATGCATGCCTCAAGATTCCCAAGGTGACTGAGGAGGCCATCATCTCGGCCTTCTCCGACGGCGTGCACGACGTCAAGATGAAGGAGGAGCTGGCGATGCATGAAGACCTGTGCACTTCCTTGGAGCTGTTCAACTTGGCAAACAAGTGCGCCAGGGCTGAGGAAGGGCGTCTCTTCCTCCTCGAGCTACCTGCCGCGGACCCAGAAGAGAAGAAGCCCAAGGCCAAGGACGTGAAGCACAAGGGGGCTGCGGTGCTCGCGGCAGAACCAGACACCAAGCGGGGCGGAGATCAGCCCGAACCCTCCAAGGGCAGCCAGTACTGTGTGTACCACAACCTCCACACCCACAACACCAATGAATGTCAAGAAATCCGAGCCGTGCGAGAAGGAAGGATCGGCCGTCGCCCCGACCGCAGTGACCGGGGCTACGACCGAGGAGGAGGAAGAAACGCAGGACGCTAGGAAGACCATGGGCCGTGCCAAGGATGGCGCGACCAACCTTGCGAGGATCGCTGGCAAGACCCGCCTCGCGAGAGAGGATGGAGGGATCAGCCTCGCGAGGGAGACTGGAGGGATCAGCCTCGTGAGGATCGCCCGCAAGGCAACGCAGGCCTCCCACCGCTGCCGCCGCAACCAAGGAGAAACGAGGACCGCCACCAGGACGAGGAGGCTGGGGGCTTCCAGGAGCCGCGCGCGATCGCCTGCATCTTGGGCGGAGCACAAGCCCTAGCCTCTCAGCGCATCTTCAAGCAGTTCGCCCGCGAAGTGAATGCAGTCCTCCCCAGGCTCGAAGCCACGCGCCCCCTCAGGTGGTTGGCGTGCGCCATCACGTTCAGCTCAGCAGATCAGCTCAAGTGTGCGGCTACAGCCGGAGTCCTCCTGATGCTTTGTTCCCCAATCTCAGCAACGTGGTGGTCACCAAGACCCTCATCGATGGAGGGGCAGGGCTCAACGTCCTGTCCGTGGAGACGTTCAACAACCTCGAAGTGCCCTACAGCCAGCTTCAGCCAACCAAGCCCTTCTCCGGTATCACCGACGGCTCCATGGTCCCGATTGGGCAGGTCCACCTCCCTGCACCTTCGGGGCACACGACAACTACCGCACCGAGCTCATCGACTTCGACGTCGCTCACATTCGCCTGCCGTACAATGCCATCCTTGGGTACCCAGCGCTGGCCAAGTTCATGGCCGTAACTCACCACGGCTACAACGTCCTCAAGATGCCAGGAAGCGGCGGAGTCATCACGGTGCCCTGTGAAGAGAAGGACGCAGTGTGTTCCCTGGAACGAGCCTTTCAGGCCGCGTCACTGGAAGACCCGGATCGTGAAAGCAGGAGGCCTCCCGAGACCACCCCCAAGAAGAAGAAGACATCGTCCGGCCCGACCACTCAGGAGGCAGGCCTCTCTGGGCCCGCGCCTGTCCAGGGGGAGCCTCCCTCCATCGCATAGGAAAGCGCGCCTGATGCCCTCCCCAGGCAAGGCTCGGGGGCTCTCCCCTGGAGGGCCACCGACCTAGCTAGGGTCGCAAGGGAGGCGCTTGGGCACCACATGGAGGCATGTTTTGAAGCACGTTTCCCTCGAGAAGGAGCAAGGCAAGGAGATCTAGATCCTCAGGAGTTCGTCAGCAAGGCCATTCAGGAGCTACAGGAGTCAAGAGTCATGAAAGGCGGCCGCCGCTTGCCAGCAGTGGCCCCCCATCCAGGCGAGGATGGTGGGCTACGCGTCTGCATCAACATACCAGGGCTCAACCGAGTCGCCTCTCTGGAGCGCCTCTGGCCCTCGCGAGTGGGGCGCTGCGGAGGTCCACCCCACAGCTACGTTCGCATGCCTTACGGCTTGCCGAACGCGGCTGGCGCGTACCAGCGCCTCATGAGGGGCATCACGGAGGCACGAGAGGCCAGGCATCCCGCAGCCCTGGCAGAGATGGAGATGGCCCGCGAGGAGCCGCCAGCGCCTCCGGAGCCTCCCGAGGCCCCTGGGCCTGGGGGCTCGTGAGGATCGGCTCCCACGGCCCACCGAGCCTGCTACACCAACACCCCTTCGTCCTCAATATCATCAGGTGACATCTTTCGAGTTTTACTTCCAGCTGGGAGCGCCCCCAGGGCTGCATTATTCCCAGGCCGCGTGGGTCCGTCCTTGTGGTGTGTATCCCTTTATTCCATGTTGTTAGCTTACCTTGTTGGGGGCGCCCCTCAGGCTGCATGATCCCCAAGCCACTCGGGCTAGGCCCAGTGGCATGTATCCCATTTGCGTTTATTTCCGATTATGCGTTAGACCCACTATGCTTGATTATTTGATGCCGGTCCATGGCACCTCTTCTCCTCCATGCCGACCACTTGCACGTTAAAGGGGGGGCACCTGAGCATCGCGACTCAGGGCTCTTACTAGCTCTCCAGCCCTCACCCTCTGGCCTTGTTCATGGCATCGCGACCTGGCATACCAGCAACGGCTGAGACCAGCTTGAGGGCCGGGACCCGAGGACGTAGAGTGCCGACATCTAACAAAATTTGCAGGGACACATCACAAGATAAGGCCCAGTGCCAGGCGCAACCCGCCTAGAGGTAGGGCCACATGAGTCCCGTGCTGGCTCACGGGTGCCTAGATACACCCCGCCAGGCCCTACCGTGCCAGCCACGTGTCAGGGCGGGGCTGTACACGCCCCGGGGGCTCCTCCCGGAGGGGGCCCCCTCCCACGTACCAGTGGAAGCACCATGCTCCGTGCTGGCTGACGACACTGCCGAGGAGCGGCTATGCCCATACACATATGGTAGCACTATGCTCCGCGCTGGTGATAAACAACTGAAGGTGGCCCCCGGGCCGCATCAACCTCAGGGAGCCCAGAGCTCAGTGTCTAGCCTCATCGTAACACCTCCCCTCGGGAGTGCCGCACGAGGGGGCTGGGCACGGGGGCTGCGCCTGGGTCACACCCAGACGCACGCCGCCCAGCCAGGTCCCCACCGAGCCTGGTTCATCGCGTGTCTCTTCCCGAGCGGAGCCAAGGTACGAAGGCCGTTTGAGCATCAAGGGGGACTCCTGAGCATCGCGACTCAGGAGCCTAACTGGTCACGTAGCCCCTCACTCCGTGGCCCCGTCCTGGTTTCCGGTCGGGACCATTGCTGGGTGAGGTATGCGCGGGGCCGGGCTCTGTAGACATAGAACGGTGGATCCACCCACATCATACCTCCCTACTTGCAGTTCGTGCGTCAAGGGGGACTCCTGAGCATCGCGACTCAGGAGCCTAATTGGTCACGTAGCCCCTCACTCCGTGGCCCCGTCCTGGTTTCCGGTCGGGACCATCGCTGGGTGAGGCACGCACGCGGCCGGGCTCTACAGACGTAGAACGGTAGATCCACCCGCATCACACCTCCCTACTTGCTGTTCGTGCGCCAAGGGGGACTCCTGAGCATCGTGACTCAGGAGCCTAACTTGTCACGTAGCCCCTCACTCCTTGGTCCCATCCTGGTTTCCGGTCGGGACTATTGCTGGGTGAGGTACGCGCGGGGCCGGGCTCTACCGGCGTAGAACATAAGTAAGTAGGAAGGAAAAGTGCTAATTTCAAGGAATTCAAAAGCAAATATTACAGTCCACACTGTTATCTCAATGCCAAACGCAAGTTTAAACGCCTCCCCGAGGCATGATACGTGTGCAGGAATTAAAAGCAGGATAGGAGCCACGACGGAGTCACTTGGTGGTGGGGGAACAGCGTGGAGCGGGTTCGCCTCACGAAGCAACGGGGTCGGCAGCGCCTTGCTCCGACTTGGTGCTGAAGGCCCAGAACTTCCCAGCAGAGCCTCCGCGCGACCCTTCACGGCCTCGGCAGCGGCAGCGGCACGCTCACCACTCACTGGCTCCAGCAGGCTGTCGAGGTCGACACCGGGATCGCGAAGGTAGATGTGGGTGAGGACCCGCGTCAGTGCTGCAGAAGACAGGACACGCACCTCGGCCTCGGCCGTGGGGCCAAGGCCAAGGGCGACATCTTCAAGAGCGTGAACCAGGAAGGGAAGCAGCTTGGCGGGGCCGTCCTCGGCGCCAGCCAGCGGGCTCTCCAGGCCGCTGTCGTAAAGCGTCCTCAGCGAGGAGCGAGCCTTCGCCTCCAACTCCGTGAAGGCCACGCGGTCCTCAGTAAGAACCAGGGCCTTGCCGTCCAGCTCGGCCTTCCTCGCCCCCAACTCCTGCTCCAGCGCGCCTAGGCGGTCGCGGCACTTCCTGAGCTTGGCCTCCCGGCCCTCGACGGCTGCCTCGCGAGCCTTCACGCCTTCTTCCTGCTCTTGGCGAAGGCGAACCTCTTTTGCGAGCTGATCCCGCAGGCCTTGCAGCTCATCCTCCAGCGCCTTGCAGCGACCGCGGATGTCGACCACCTCCCCCAGGGCTGCATCACGAGCAGCCTTCGCCTCCAGGACGGCTTGCTTCTCCTCGTCGCATGCCGTCGAGGCCTGGACCAGCGCCGCCCGAATCGAGGCGTCGGAGCGAACCTATCCAGAAGCCAGCTCCAAACGCCCGGCCACCAAGTGGGGGTCGGCGCCAAGAAGATCCTGCCGCAGTCGGTCCAGCTCAGCAACAGCACGATCCAGAACGGCAGAAGGAGTCGGAGAGACAGCGGCCGGTGGAGTAGGAGGAGAAGGCGGCAGCACAGCCGCAGCATCCTGAGGCGGAATCTGCCGCGCCACGACAGCTATAGTGGCGGCGGCAGGCAAGAGCACCTCGGGAGCCACTTGGGACATGGGGGCTGAGCTCGCCCCAGCCGGCTCAGCCAAACCTCGCGAGGACGACCGGGCAGGAGAAGCCTGTGCGTCGCGGTCACCCTCCTTCATGGGCAGAAGCACCGCCACAGATGGAACCTCGAGAGCCCCCTTCGGCTTCTTTGCTGCGGGCGCCAACCTATCCAAAGATGCGGACGTCAAGCCTCAGAAGCAGAGCAAGAGATAAAGACAAGAATCGAATGCTTACAGGTCGTCGCCAGTGAGCTCAAGCGGCCTCCGGCCAAATTTGAAGCCTGAAAGCCGGCTGGAAGGGTCAACCTCGGGAAGCTTGGAGGCGGAAGGTGCGTATGCGGTTCGCCCCGGGGCCAGGGGAGACCCACGGGAGATCAGCCCGGTCCTGTCCTTCTTCGGGATCGGGGGTGAGCTCCCGCCATCCTGCTCGTCGTTGTCTTCATCGTCATCCTCGTCGTCATTGTTCGGAGAGAGGCGGAGAACGTGGGACTTGCACCGGGGGAGGGGAGCCCTCGACTCTCTGTCAGTCGCCTCGGAGTCAGGCCCTTTTCCTCGCTCCCCTCCTTCTTGCTCTTCGCTGGAGTCGCCGGAGGGCACGTCCACCGGTTCCTCGGGAGCTTCCAGGGGGACTGGCCCATCCCCGTTGAAGACGGGCATGGACTTCACCACCCGCTCCCAGTCGTTGCGGAGTAACAAGGGCGTAGGAGCGCCCTCCAGCCTCGCCACATTGCCCCCGACCAGAGATTGGAGAACCGCAGCCAGGTCTCCGTCGGCCAAGGCCGCGGGGCTCGGACGGGGCCTCCACATTAGAAGCGAGTACTGCCGAAGCGGAGCCAGCCGGTGCTCCAGGAACTCCCTCAGCAGCGACGCGCCGGTCAGCTTTGCCGCCACCATGTCGGTCGGCCTCAGATCCGCGTCCATCTTCTCCAACACCATCTTCATGCGGGGATCCGCGAGCTCCGCTCGACCCCAGTCGCTGGAGCTCGTGGGCTGCTCCATGGGCAGGATCAGCCGAGGGTGGATGCGCCCAGCATCCACCAAGATCCACTTGCTCCTGAAGCCCTCAATCCTCTTCCCAGAGTTCGAGATGGCAATGGCGCCGTCGTACGCGATGAAGCTCGCGCACACGAAAGCAGTCCCACGAGAGGTCTGGAGGTAGAAGTAGTGGCGCAGCAAGGCCACTGAGGGCTGCACCCCAACATGTGCTTCGCAATAATAAGCAAAGATTGCCAGGAGAAGGACGGAGTTGGGATGGAGATGCAGAGCCTGTAGCTTGTAATGGCGGAGGACAGAGAAGAAGAACTCAGAGAAGGGAGGCACCAGGCCACCAACAATGGCACTTACGAAGAGCGGATAGAAGGTGCTCCTTTGACCCTCAGGGGTGGCAGAGCCGGCCTTGAACGCCTTTGCCCCGTCGATGCCCCACGCCGTCTCCATCCGGCGCAACCGGGCAAGGCCCACCTCCGACACATTCGGCGAGTCCAGGGCAGACACGTACCAAGTTGCGGCCGGGGGCTGACGAGGCGCCATGGCTCCCTAGGTCGCGCGGTCAGAGCAGATCTGGAAATCTCGGAGGAAGGAAGGAGAGGCACAAGAAAGGGGATCTGAGCAGCAACCGGAGAAATCAAGAAGCAGGGCCTAGGCGGATGCCACTCCTTTATCAACTCGCGCGGTTGCTAAGGCGCCCACGTCTAGTCAACCGCCACGCGGCGCCAAAGGCCGCAGGCTGTTAGGGGCCGCAGTGCTTCGCTCTTGCCCTTCCGCCTCCCTGCACGGCCAAGCCCGGGCACGCCTTGGGCCCGGGGGCTACTGTCGGCGTTCTGGGAACGGGGGTCCCCAGACTTGCCTGCCTGCGGCCTGCGGCGTGGCTGAAAGGGGGCCCCAGCACGGCCCATCTTCACCAACACAAACCCAAGACCCTCGCGAGGGGCCAAGCCTCGGGGGGCGGACGATGCGGAGCTTCGTCAGGCACGGCCTCATCAGGCTGGCTCACGAGGGGGCGGAGAGATCAAGGCGGGGTACCTCACGAGGTACCCATGACGCAAGCCATGACGACTCAGGGCGCCAGGCGGGTGCCAGCCCGCGCAGCGTCCTCCTTCCCTCTTTGGTGCAAAGGGGGCAAGCGCAGCCGCGGAGTACCGAGGCATCAGGCAAAGGTTGCCATTTCGGTGCAACGAGACCAAGACCAGGAGGACTACGAGACGGAGGTCACCGTGGAGCCCAAGACGGCGTCATCACCAGAGCTTTGCACAAGCGAAGACTGCTTTTGTCAGGATAGCTGATACTTGTTGTCCCCCTTCAAATTAGCCCGCCATTGTTGGCTCCCTTCCCGCTCAATATTTGGGGAGAGGACTAGGGCCTCTATAAATAGGACTAGCCACCCCCAGGGTAGAGGGGATCGAGAATCAGCCAACCCAGAAACAAGCTGGGGTCGAAATCAGGGTCGGTCAGTTGGAGGAAAGCAAAGAGAGAGAGAGAGAGAGAAAAAAAGGTGACTGAACTCCTCCGAGCAGTTCATCGCCCCAGCCAAGAACAGACCCTCGCGAGGCTGTTCTCCCTTGTATCGTTCATCATCATCAGCCCAAGAGGCAATCCACCACATCACACACTGGAGTAGGGTATTACACCACAACGGTGGCCCGAACCAGTATAAACCCTGTGTCTCTTGTGTTGTTCTTTCCTTAGTTTAGATCCTAGCATGGCGGAGGGGTGGAGGTAGGTAGGGGGCGAAATCTCCGCGCGCACCCCAGTGTTCGAACCTCAAGGGTCTGCCGGAACCCGAAATCCGACACTATTCATTCCCTCAAAAAAACCATTGTTCTATTCATGCCTCGCAGAGAACGTGACACGTGCGGCGAAACACCCGAATAAAAGATGAAACACAGGAGCAAAAGAGGAAGGAAGATTATCATCCCAAATGATCTAATTCGCCGCGGAGTCGTAACTGCTTCTTCATCGCCTCAACGACCTCCATCTCCTTGCGCGTCTCCTTCGCCATCTTCTTCATTCTGTCCATGACGCGGGATTTCTCGATGCGAGCCTTCATCATCTGTTTCACGGCCGCATTACGTACCTTGACAGCAGCCGGGTGCTCGATGCGGAGCTTCTCCAACTCCTCCTTCCGTTCCATGACGAGGGCCTGCAGCATCTTCATCGAGGAACTACTATTCTCATGCAACTTCTTCCAGCCGGCGTTCTTCTCCTTCAACAGGTCGATCTCGTGGCAGAGCTTCGCCTTGTCCTCCAGAAGTCGCAAGATTTCGCCGGTTGCCTTCTTCTCCGAGGCAATGCTCTTCTTCAGCAGCATCACCAAGCCGGCGGTCAACTCCCCCTGCTGATTGAGCTCAGCGGGCATGTCGTCGAGGCTCTCCTTCAGCAGCTCCATCAAGCCTTGGATGAACTCCTTCTGCTTATTGAGGTGCTTATTGAGCTGATCGGGCATGCCGTCGAGGGATAATGACTCCAGCTCCGCCGGCTTGGCATGTTCGCCTCCGCGGCTAGGGCGCTCCTGGGAGCCATCGCCTGCCCATGAGAGATCTTTCGAAGTCTCTGCATGGCGGCGAGCCCTCTCTTTTTTTCCGCAGCCTTGGTTGCCGCTCCCTTGTTACGAGTAGTTCTCGACCTAGAGCTCTGCTCACTGGCCGTGGCAACGACGGACGAAGAAGAAGCACTTATGAGGAGGAAAGGTAGAGTAATTTTCGGTTACGTAGTTCCCCTTTTTATAACCTAAGTACTAGCACTAGTACTAATACCTGCATAGTGGGAACATGTTCAGATTTGGTACGTACTAGTAGGTGTGAGCAGGCTTTCGAATGTGATGGGAACAAGGTAAAGATTAATTGATGGTTTTGGTTTCGAGGCCCGAAACGGCTCCTGATGAGTATAGCGGAACATAAATTTCAAGTACTATGCTGCTCAAATGCGTAAATATTATGTTACTATCAAAAATTGGCACAAAATATGAAGGAGACCAATGGAAGTACTATTAGCAACCCACGATTTAACTACTCATATGCGCACAGTGGAGTAATAATGTCTTTCTTCCGTCCTCACGTCCACTCAATTTGCATGCGCTGTATTAATTGACCATCAATGAAGTGAACGACTTTACACGCGTCAAATTATCACATGGGGTGGATCTTGGTACAAAATTGCGTCCGCCCATGTACCCGCGTGTGCGTGCGAGGGAATGAGTGCGTGTGTGGCGTGCGTGCACATCTTCGCTTCGTGCATGTACCTCCAGTATGGCTCAGGGAGGACGAGTACATTCTTCTAGAACCAGTAGCATGTCACTGTGATCAATCCACGCAAGGAGGTCGCGACAACGCCTCCACATGTGCCACGTGGCTTCATGAAATGTAAGAGAGGCATTGTGTAGCGTGCCATTGGTATTCTAATTTACGTGTTTTGCACATACTCGAAGTACAAGTAAGGTACACGTGCATTGCACGCATCAGATTTTGCAACCAAATTATTTATAAATACCACACTATAGCATGTAAGCTCTGAGTCATATATGCCTGATGTATCCCTTAGTTTAATTCTTATAGTTCATCTCATTCAAAATCAATTAGTTTTTATAAAAAAGCTAAGAACGCGGGAATAGGAAAAACATGGGATTGTAGTGGAATGTCGTCTTGAATCCTACAGGATTGTACGAGTGTTTGATTGTGCATAGAAAAAACGCAGAATTCTTTCAAAGAGGTTTGAGTGGATGGGATGTTTCCTATGAAATCTAGTGCAAATGAATCATATGGAAAAATTCCTATGGTTTACAATCCTACGAATCAAACAACCAAGATAGGAAAAATTCCTAATGATTAGAATCCTCCAAAATTCCTTTGAGAATCCTTTGAATCAAAGAAGCCCTTAATCTATTTTATGATTCAATGAATTGTGCGTTGTAAAGCATAAAGTAAAAACAAATAATGGCAATTCAACTAGAAAAAAGTTTGGGCAGTTATGATACGGAAGATTCTAGAACAAAAGAGAACCACTGTTGTTTTGAGGTTTGTGCATTATGCTTAAGTTCAACCATGGAGTCTGCTAGATTGTACATGTGGCAAAATCCGGTGGGGGCTATAAGATGGTGTGAGGGGCCGAGTGGAGGGAGACTATGAAGGAATGCACAAGTGCGAGACCGATATTTAGAGAGAGGGGGCGAACACGTGCGCTGTTGCACGCAGTGGAGGAGCCATGAAAAATAAATGAGCTAGGGGGCCAAGAATTGCTAATCCTTTACGAGGAGGGTCAATTCATGAACTTAAACCATTTTAGCAGCAATTTTCTAATGATCACATTCATATTAGCGATATATAGTGATGTTAGGGGGAGGGGGGCAGGGCCCTTACTGCCCCCTATCTTCGCCATTGTGCACGCGTCTGAGAGATGAAGCGGAAGGCATGGATGATGAGAGGGGGACGTTGGATATATAATTAATGTGGGTGTATTAACTATATATGTTAATCTTATATAGAGAGGTATAGATTGATCGATGTGGACGTGGGAAAGAGGGTGAGACCTCACTGGATATATCGATTGATCAGTTTGTGTGGAAAACTATGAAAGACCTAGCTATATACACACATACATAAAGGAACATCGATCGTTGCCCATGCACACGTGAGAGATAAAGAATGCCCGATATGATGGAGAGGGGGATGTGTGTGGGTGTGTGCCTTCATGGGAGACCAACCCGAAGAAAAAATTGCATGCGTGCGATGGATAATGCCGACTAGTAGTGTGTGTGCATGCATGCACGAGAGAAAGTTAGTGGTACAATTATAAAGAGAAGACTACTGTGTGGGTGTAAAAGAATAGGTCAGGTCATAATCAATGTAAAGTTGAATTCAAATATTTGAATAAGAGATCATGATGTTTGAAACCCATGCATGCATGAATATAACGGAGATCTGCGCGGTGTAGTTTGGAAACGAGCATGTTGTAATGTATACACATTGAACAAGGTCAGACTGATTTGAATTTGAGATACTGATGGCAGACATCATTTGTCCATGTCGCATCCGTGCATGGACACACTATTCTAATTGGAGATGATGTGCGGCTTTCGCATCACATATCTATATCTATACCCCTATATATATATTATATTATATATTTTTTATATTGTGTGCGGGTAACTTTAACTTTGAAAGATGGTCGTTGGATGAGGCGAATCCGATGGTCCAAAGATGGCAAATTTGAGCACTACTGGCCATTGGATATCATCTAGATTCCACCAGATTTCGCCACATGTATAATCTAGAAGACTCCATGGTTGAACTTAAGCATAATGCACAGACATCAAAACACAAGCACTTCTTATCTGTTCTAGAATCTTCCGTGTCAGAATTGCCCAAATGTTTTTCTACATGATTTGCCATTATTTGTTTTTACTTTATGTCTTACGACGCACAATTACATCAATCTTAAAATAGATTAGCTTTCTTATAAAAACTAGATGATTTTGAATGAAATGAACTATAAGAATTAAACGAACATCTACATCATGCATATATGACTCAAAGCTTGCATTCTATAATGTGGTATTTATTCATAATTTGGTTGCCAAATCTCATGCGTGCAATGCACGCGTACCTTACTCTAGTCTAAATGGTGTTTGTGTGTGTGTTGTGCGTGTTGAGGTGCAAATTGTCTTTTTTGGGTACACGTTAATCTTGTTCTTCCGAAATTTCAAGCCGCGCCTTGTTATGCCGAAAATTCAAGCTAGCGTCTCTGTCTATCGTGCTGCGAATCTCCCGCCTCTTCAACCCGCGCCTTGTTAGCCCGAAATATTAAGATATATCTTTGTCTCGTTGTGCTCCGACAACTCCCTCCATCTCATCCCGCGCCTTGCTATTCCGAAATTACAACGCGCGCGAAAACTCCCAACTCCCGTGAAATCCCGACAAGCGAAATGCCTGTGGTACCCCTGAACCAAAAGAACCGCCTCAAATCGGTGGGGGTACTTTCGTAACTTACCCCACATTTCGGACAAGCGCGTCTCTAAGCCATGGTTCCCCACTGCCATCCCATCCGCCCACCCATTCGTACACCAAGTCCGTGAAAACCCGCGACGAAACCCCACACCCTGCTCCGTCCGCCACCCAGCCGGAGCCTCTTCCCCGACGACGTCGTCCACAGCAACACCTCGACATCCCTCATCCACCATATCAGATGAGTATCCGTCGTCGATCTCATCGTCCCGCCGGTTCAGCCACCCCGTCCTCCACCTCCAAGGAGCTACCTCGACGTTCCCCTCGTCTTTCGCGCCACCTCCATTCCCACACTACCGTCTTCACCTGCACCACTGGAAGAGCATCATCATCACCGTTTCCTCGGATGAAGCTGCGGCCTAATCGGCGCCACCAAAGAGGTTGTACACTAATCACCGCATTTTCTTCTTGATTCGATCTCACGGTGCCGCCGGTGCTCGGTCTCGAGCCAACACGGCGCAACTCCATCCATGGCGGCGTCACCGGCCACTTCCTCCATGGTGTCGCTTCCTCGGTGGCGACGTCCACATCAGTAGGAGCTGCTGCTGCTTTAGCTCTCGCTCGCGTTGCTGCTCTGCTCTTGCTCTCGGTCCCCTGCCTGGTCTGCTCTTGCTATTGCTCTTGCTCGCGCTGCTGCTCTCGCTCTTGCTCTTGCTTGTGATGCTGCTCCGATTTAGCTACACTTCAGTCGACTGAATCGACTTTTGGGTTAGTCAATTTTCAGGGGGTGGGGGGGGGGGGTCACCGGGGTGAAGGAAGAACCAGCCGCAGCGGGAAGGGGGGCTCACCGGGGTGAAGGAAGAACCAGCTGCCGTGGGGGGGGGGGCTCGCCAGAGAGGTACCACACTATCTATCTTAGGGTTCAGGATGGGGGCGGTGGACGCTGGTGGTGGCGGGGTGTTGGTGGGGCGGTGTCGTGGGGATCGCCGGAGAAAAAGCTCGGCACAGGGGGGGGGGGCTAGAGGGATGGCCGGGGCGACGGCGGACCGGCGGTGGGGAGTGTTTTCGGGGCGGGCGGGGAGGCGCACCGCCGGCCGCGGGCGGCGGGGGGCTGCTGTTTAGCCGGTGGTGGCTGGCGGCTCAGGGGGGTGGAGGTTGAAGATGAACCGCATGCCCTTGATTTCGTATCCAACAGCTGCAAAATTGACTGACCAGAGATGAAAAAGTTAGTCGACCAACATGTAGCCTCACCTTGCTAGTGCGTTCAGTTTCGACAGCAAAATTCAGTTTTGACAGCAAAATTCAGTTTCGACAGTTAAGTTCAGTTTCGACAGTTAAGTTCAGTTTTGACAGTTAAATTCAATTTCGACTATTAAGTTCAGAGATGAGCGGCTGATGTATTTTACATGTAGCACTTTGTGGTTATGTATTTTATGTCATGTATTGGAGATGCTATTAGAATTCCACTCAGGTTAACGTTGTTCGTTGTCTCTCTTGTCCTGCTTCAGCCTCGGCGTCGTACAACTCACCAGGGCTGCTCCAACGACGAAACCCTCCATCACAACGGAGCAGTACCTCGGGCTCCATCTCCAGACGCCTAAGATCTTCTTCCCCTCCTCCGACAGCCAAGTCAGCCAGAGCATCCTCACCGGCCAACCCAATCATGCTGAGATCGACATGGCTTCGCCAAAGAGGTTGTACACTTGTTGCATCTCTTTTTTACTCTACATGTTATATATATTGTCCACTGAGCACTCGTAGTAATGGGAAATACGATTATTTTATCCTACTATATGACAAGCAGTGAGGTACCAGGCAACTTAGCTATCCGTGATGGGCTCTCTTGAACGCCATCATTATTTATCTCTGCGCGCTTGAGCTGTGCATTTGTCGATGGGCCTGGGAGTTGAGCTACTATGGCAGTGGCCTGGGTCCAAAGTAATAGAAGTAGCACAAAAACATTTTTTAGTGTAGGATTTTCCTTGCTCAAGCCTGCCTACTAGAATTGGCAGTGCTTGAAAGGAAAAGTGAATGAAGAACATCAGAATTGGAAAGTTTCCTATGGTACTACTTTTCATGAATTTGGTGCAAAGGAGTGGAGCAAAGTAAAAGTGTAGGATTTGTTCCTTTAGTGTCTCCTTGAAAGAAAAACCATAGGAATTCTAATTTCCACTTCTCCCCCTTTTCATACTCCTATTCATCAAGCACAATACTAAGAGATAGTAGCATAATAACATTATAACCGTACATTTTCTTGTGGTTTGTCTTAATCTCACCATGCTTTTTTGCATCCTGTGATCTTCCAATTGTTGTGAATCAAACACCCAGATTGGCAGAAATCCTGTGTTTTTAAATTCTCTGTTTTGCACGTGCATTCCTATCCTATTCCTGTCTATTTCCTATCCCTGCATTGTTAGAATCCTCAAATTCAAACAAGCCCTTACTCAATTACTTCTGTTACAGATATGTGTCAAAGAAAACCTTGTGTGGTTTGTCCTGCTCCTGCGGCGCTGTGTTCCACCCCAGCTTAGCTGCTCCAACGACGGAAGGGTTCACCACAGTAGGGATCCTCTCTCCAGACTGTCTTTTGCCACGTTAGATCTTCTTCCCCGTCGTCGGCAGCCACGGCAACTGCATTACCATCATCAACTGAGCAGATGACCTTGAGGACTACACGGGTCCGCAAGAGAGGTCTTACTCTTTCGTGTATGCTTACGTTATGCGTCGCTTAATATGATGACATGCTATATTATCGTCGTGTTCACCTATTAGACTCTGAGTCAGGTCCAAGTTAACGCTGAAACTTGAGTTTATAAATGGTTGTGGGGTACATATTGGGGCAGCAATCAGTACTATCTGTCTACTATCTGGTTAATCTTTTGTGTCTACTATGAGTTTCATGTTGGGTGCAAACAAACATTAAAGGAGCCATTATCTGTATTTTTTAACTAAAGCTATTATCTGCCTGCTATCATTGGTTTTGGGTCTATCCATAGTTTGCTGCCATCACTCTGGATTTGTGCATGCACTCCTTACATAATCTCACTATGTTTTATTCCTATGCATGCTAGTTATTGTACACAATGGAACTGATCATGTAGAGCAAAAGAGACGAGCCTTGCATGGCAATAAAATTTCATGCAGACGTCGTTCCATGGTGGGCGCAAAGACAGTCCCCCTCCACCCATTTCAGATCGTAATCAAGAGGAAGATAACTGTTCTAAGGGGGATTCAGAAGGAGAAGACCACTCCTATTTACCCCATGAGGTCTTCGCTCTAGCTTGGCATGCTGATGTTGGTAATATCATGCATATGGTGCCTTGCATTGCTTACTGTATACATTAAAGATGTCATCTTCTTAGTTTAGACATGCTTTGTGTCAATGCCATATGTTTAGTTTCTTTATCGTATATGTGAATCATGCAATGCCACCTTGTCTAGCCAGGCATCATATATGTGAATTTTGCAATGCCACCCTGGTTAGCCAGTCATCTTATATGTGAATGATATGATGCCATCATTTTTTATTACGTGTTAAATTTGTCAACAATTTTAGTACATTCAATTACTCTTCCTGTGCATCAGCCATTCGGCACGGTCATGGAAAAATCTGGAGTGGAAACAAGGTCTTCAGAGCAGACAATGCTATCTGACGAAGTGCATGTCTTGCTGGTTACCGATAGCTCCTCAGAGGAGGATTCAGAGACAGATGACCAGTCATATCCCCCCCCCCCGAGGTGCATGCCCTAACTTGGCAGGGTTATGTTGCTCATATCGTGCGTATGGTATCTTGCATTGCTATGTCATTTGCTTAGTTTAGACATGCTTTGTGTGAATGCCACCTGTTTAGTGTCTAATTACCATATATGTGAATTATGCAATGCCATCTTGTTGCAAGACATTATATATGTGAATTATGCAATGTTATCTTGTTGCAAGGCATTATGTATGTGAATTATGCAATGCCATGTGTTTAGGCAAGCGTCATATATGTGAATTATATCATGCCGTCCTTTTTTTGTATTTCTCATTGCTTTTGTCGACAATGTTTGTATATTCAACTGCTCTTCCTGTGCATCAGCCATTTGAATTGGTGATGGAGAAATCTGGAGTGAAAACAAGGTCTTCAGAGCAGACAATGCTACCTGCTGAAGCAGATATCTTGCTGGTTACAGATAGCTCTTCAGAGGAGGATTCAGAGGCAGATGACCAGTCCTATTATCCCCCTGAGGTGTATGCTCAAACTTGGCAGGGTTATATTACTCATATAATGCATATGTTGTATTGCAATGCTTAGTTTTTACATCATATACACAATATTGAATGCCATCTCCTTAGTTGACACATCATATATGCGATTGCCCTCTGCTCACTTCCTTAGTATATAAATCATATATTTGAATTATGTCATGCCATGATGTTTACATAGACAGCATGTATCTGAATTATGGCATGCCAACCCATTTTCTAAAGACATAATATAGTTATATCATCTCATCCTATTTACATAGTCATCATATTTTAAATTATGTCATTCTATCCGTGAATTATATCATGCCATCATGTTTCCCTCGATGACATGTTTGTAATTTATGGCATGCCAACCAATTTAATAGACACATCGTATAGTTATATCATGTCATCCTGTTTACATAGTCATCATATTTTGAAGTATGTCATTCTATCCTGTTTAGTTAGCCATCATACATGTGAAATTGTGTCATGCTATCCTGTTTAATTAGCCATCATATATGTGAAATTATGTCCTGCTATTCTGTTTTCTTAGACAACATAAATGTGAATTATTTCATGCCCTGTTTTCTTCCCTACTATCCATTGCACTTGTCTATCTTACAATGTCTATACATTCAATTACTTTTCTTGTTTATGTGCCATTTCAATTGGAGGGAGTGATGGCAGTATCTGTGGGAGTAAAAACACGGTCTTCAGAAAAGATCGTGCTACCTGTCGATGTAGATAGAACCACGGTTGTACTTGCCCAAGAACCAGCCCCACCACACATAACCCACACTCATGCAGATTGTACCCCTACCCAGTTGGACAGAGAACCAGCTACACCCCTTCTAACCCCAACCCAGTAGATAGACACCCAGTTCCCGTTGACACATCACCGTCTCCACCACAGAGCACCCAAACACGAGCAGTTAGTAAGGCAACTGCAGTGCCCCAATCACGAGGACCACCACTCCGAACCCGAAGTCAACGCTTAAAGTAGAAGAAGAATTGTTCTCAGGTCAGGTTCCGTAGATATGGTTCATACTACTTTGCTCTTGCATCACTGTATTTACTGATACCAACTAATTTCAAATTTGAAGGATGCAATTGAAACTCCAATTGCGCAACATGTATGTTTTAAACCTATTTCTTCAACGTGTTTGCTTGTTTGCTGTTGTAACCTGCTCTACGTTGATTTCAGTTTCAATTGAATAAACAATTATGTTCTCATGCCATGCACATTACAAGTGTTGTTATTGTTGTGTAGTTTCCCACACTTATATTCTGTCTATGCTGCTTTCTCTTAAATAGATATGATTCGAACTATATCTATCTTGATTTGGCAACATAAACTAGAATGATATATGCCATACAGTGACCATACTACATAGATATATGTTTGTTTCATGTTGTTATCCTGTCCACCTTACTACTGAACTGGTTTACCAAAATGAGTTTCATATACTACATTGTAAACCTGAGATGTGTTTGTTTGTTTCTCTTTTAGAACATGGATAAAATATTGGAGAAGAGTACCCTGTTATGCAATGGTAAAGGAAGTAATGCAGATAAGGTTCAAGATAGTGAGACATCCCTGTTGGTCTCCAAGAAAGCTGATAAAAACTATATTGAAGACACTGAGACAACCCCAAAGTCCTGTCTTGATGTAATGTTCGAGTTACTGGCTACCACTGCTGGCACCAGCTCTTCGAACTCGTTACCTGAATCAGTTCGGCTTCTTGAGTCTCAACTTCAAGTTGAAAGACATTGATCAGATGTTATGCGATAGGAAGCCGAAGGACTGAGGAAGTCCCTGCAGAATTCAGATGCATACTTTCTGGTGCAACACCAAGCGCGGGAGGACTTAAGCGCCAAACAAGAGAAAGTTAATAAGCTTTCTAAGCATCTTGCCAGCATTATGGGTACCCAGGATATTGTTTCTTGAGCTCTTCTGAAGTGGTTTCAGTTCTGGACTTGTTTTGCTGCGGCGTTTATATGCTGCTGTGTTCCCTATATTTGCACTGGTGGCGAACTTTGATGCCGAGTGGATGTAATATGTGTAATAGCCGTGATAGCCTAGTGTAAGTTGCTTGCTTATTTATTTCCTTGTTGTCTTGTTTATTTGTTTGCTTGTAGTCAGTGCAGTTCTTTTTCTATGGTTTGCTAGTGGCCGCAATAACCTATTTTTTAAAACTAGGCCACAATAACCATGGGCTAATATTTACTGTAGTGACACTGGGCCTCCTACGGGCCGTAGAAATAGTGGGCCTTCTACGGGCCGTAGAAATAGTGGGCCTTCTACAGGCCGTAGAAACAGTGGGCCTTCTACGGGCCGTATCATCAATGGGCCTTATACGGGCTGTATGATCGATTGGCTAAACATGGGCCAAACAGACCGCATCCTGGCCGTAAACGGGCTAGAGTTGGAATCGTCCGTTCATGGGCCGACCATAACGGGCCATCGTTAATAGGCCGTATTTGATGATGCTATGAAAACGGCCCAACGTATTAACAGACCACAAACGGGCCGACTGTAACCACGGGCTGAATTTGGCCCACAAGAAGAAAATGATAGTAACGTGCCGTAAGTAAACGAATGCTGGAAAATAGCCCAAGAATAAATGGGCTCTGAGAAGGCCGAAAGATAACATGGGCTGGAAACGACCCAACGGAATAACAGGTCGTTAATGGGTATAAAGTGATACACTGTTCTTTACGGGCCAGTTTCACCACGGGCCGTTAATGGGTGTAAAGTGATACACTGTTCATTACGGGCCAGTTTCACCACGGGCCGTTAATAGGCCAAGAGTTACATAGGGCCTCATATGGGCCAAAAGACGCCATGGGCCATACATGGGCCAGAAGTGAAAACGGGCTGGAATCATATTGGATGGCCCAGATGACGCTACCGGGCCTAATTCGAATAGGGTGTAATGGGCCTTGGGTTAGCGGGCTGTAAATGGGCTATATGCGAATAGGCCATTAACAGGCTTTCCATGGGCTGGCCCGCCACCTTTTGACCAAGTCAAACGGGCCGGCCTTTTCACAGGAATGGGCCTCTGTTGGGCCGTGCCACGTGTCGACGTATCATAGGCGCATTCTGTCCAATGAGTGGATGACATCTGTCCCAGCGATGAGCCAACACGTGTTTCCTCTAGCCAATGATGATTTTACACATGGAAAATCCCCATTGGTCGGGGCTGTTAACGAGTTATCGGATCCAAAACTTGACTGATAGCTTAACGGCGTTCCGTTATGGTGGATGCCACGTGTCGGTCACCCTTGACGAAAGCACTTCTGTGACGCGCGATTTATCATCATGGAAGTGGACACTTCCATGATGATAATTTTGGTAATGTCATGGAACACTTCTACGACAGCACAGGCATGACTATCTTGATTCTGTCATAAAATCGTCATGGATGTACATGCATGACAGAAAAAGCAACCTACTATAACAAATACGTATCATCACGGAAGTGTATTTTTTTTGTAGTGTCAACCTCTTGTAATGGACGACGACGTCGGGGTATCAGCTCTGGCATGGTGGAGGAGGACAACAGTGGATGGGGTGGCGGACGGAGGAGGCTGGTGGAGAGGGTGTTTTGGCGCTCACAGAGTATGAATGGGGAAATGGAGGGAGAGAGGAAGGGGGAACCATGTCTTCAGGGCACGGTTGTCTCAAATGCGAGGAAATTTACAAACTTAGCCCCCGTTGAAAATTTCCTACATCACATCAATATTAGTCGGTTGGGGATAGGACGGTAATCTCGCATACACCGAATATTTGCCGATGAGAGTTTGTTTTGGCGCCCACCGTGTATGAATCGGGGAGGGATTCGATTTCGACCGAGGAGAAACTGTGTTTTGGCGCCCACCGTGTATGAATCCGGGTGAGAGGCGGTTATGTCACGTTTGAGTGAAATTACAAACCTACCCCTATCGAAACCTATAGAAATTGAGTCGATAGGCTTTGCGTGTTTGGGATAGGCAGTAATTTCCATCTCGCGGATTTTGGTTTCGGGCGGTTGCTGCGACTTTCCCAGCTTCGTTCAAATTTTTGCAGGGTAAGAGTGCACGTTTACCGTGCCAACTCAATTCGAATCCAGTTTGTATTCTATTTTTGTTCGGGCTTGATCCATTTTCGATTGGAATAAAATTCTATATACATCATTTTTATATATACTTTCAAAAGCTCAACACCCTTTATACATAAATATGGTTTACAAATGCCATGATCTCATATTCATAAGGCTGGATCCATCTTAATTTAGATTTTCAAATATTTGAAACCAATTTTTGTTGAAATCCAATGTATGCATTCCTCGCTAACTGTCTCCAATTAATGTGTGTTTCATGCGGTTTTTTTACTTCTCAAACATGTATAATGTGTTTCACACACACAACATATAGTATAATCCCGTTTAGATATTAATTGCGTATAAACCATGCATTGTCTCTAATTAAAGAATCTTTGGATCACTAATATTGATAAACTATATAACATTACATGTGTCCCCAAATTCAAATGAATATGCATGTTTGATACACCAATTTTCGTTATGATATTATCGATGTCGTGATCTCTAGTTTAAATATTTGAATCCCCTTTAATCCAGATATTCGTCTCATATAGCTATCACTCATACTTATATAGGAGTATATCTCTAGACCTATACGCGTTCATCGTCTCTCAGGCATCTCTCGTGCTACCTATATGTCGACAATGATCTTTTATCTTCATAACACACTAATGGTACTCTCTTCCTCGACCTTCATCACTCTATCTCTCTCTAAGTACTAGCAAGATGCCCGTGTGTTGCATAGAACACCAAGATCTCGTGGGAGAAAAGGATGAACGAGGGAAGACCTTATCTGCAAATGTGAAGAGGAGTGCGGGTAAATTGTCATAGTTTCCTTTCTATCCGTTAGATATAGATTGGACGACCTATATTGCAGGATGGCAGGCACACCATCATCACCAACTATGCTTTTTATAAGAGTAGAGATATCTTGCTCCCTGCTATGTGTCTCTAACTATGATTCTCCATGTGAAATCTCTTTCTCTCACACAAACACAAACTTCGTCTCCCGGGGTCTCATTTCTCTCTACTATTCCCATGTGTGCCACTCTCACATAGAGATGTCTTGCGCTCCTTAGGTATGAGAAGCTACGACTCTTCCTCTTAAATATATCTTTCTCACACACAAAGACAAACTCTGTCTCCCAGGGTCTCATATCTCTCCATCATTCTCTTGTATGTCGCTCACACACACTCTCTCCTTAGAGATATCTCGCGTTCCATGATATGTCTCTCTAGCTATCACTCTCGTTGTGAAATATATTTCTCTCTCGCAGACACAAAACTCCGTCTCTCGAGATCTCATTTCTCTCTGGTATTTGTTTGTATGTGACTCACATGCACCCTCTCTCTATCTCTCTCACACCCACACACATAACTCAGCCTTCTGATCCACTCGACTCTTATCTCTAACACACACACTAGCTAGCATCTTTATCTTTCTATTTATCAGTTTCTCCATCAACCTTCTTTCTCGCCCTCACTCTTGCTTCCTATCACGCACACTATATATGTTTCTCTCTACATGCAGTCATGTGCCCTCTTTTTATCTTTCTCTCTCACACACATAAGTTCACCCTCTGAACCAGTCGGCGGTCATCTCCAACACTCAAACTGGCCGATGTCCCTCTAGCTAGCATCACTATCTCTATATCTATCTGTAGTTTCTCCATCAACATTTCTTTCTCGCACGCACTCTTGCTTCCTATCACACACAATATATCTATCTCTCCATACATGCATCTATAGCTTGATCTCTTTTGCACAATCGTTGTGTCTTGCTCCCTCTACTCGCCATAGATGCATGCTCCAGCCCATGCCACTATCTCTTAAAGACAAAAATACATGCTCAATTATCGGGCCTTCTTCCCTGCAGTCTCACATGCATGCATATTGTCATACCGATCCGTCTCTCTCATGTCGTTGATCTTATGACTTCTATCTTCTTTCTTTTATCTCGACCATGCGCACGCGCGCACACACACACATCCCACATATACATGTATACCTCACGCACATGCACGTTCAAGGTCTCCTATGTCTCCATACATAGTTAATTACCCTCAGCCCTAACCCCACATCGAATCATCCTCTTCTTGTGTGCACATAACTTCCGCCTGGAAGGGTAAAACACACACTCACACTTAACAATCTCCTTCTAGCTACCCCCTCTCTCACTCTTCCGCTATATCCCTGAAACCAATAAGACCATCCCTTCGTTTAATTCCCGCCTACATGCAGCATCGATATATAGTAGTCTTCCTCGGTGTCTCTCGAACAAACACATTCTCTTGATGTCGACTCCTCTCACGCGCACACGCCTTCTCTTCCCTCTCCACATGGCTTTTCTCTCTCGCACCCCTCGTTGGCAGCCTCTGCCACACACATCACCTCTCTATGATGAAGCCACACTCGCTTAAATTACTTTCGCCACAGAAGACTCCGCGTCACACACACACGCGCGCACCCACCCACCCACCCACACACCCACACACACACACTAAGACTCCATCTCACACACACATGCTCTAGGCGGAGCATTTGTTCCTACCACCCTTCATCCAATCTTACCCGCATGATAAACAATCACCTTAATTTACTTGTATAACATGGACAAATTCCACTTTACTTTAGTAGTTAGCAAACTTCTCATAATTATATAACACAAATCACGAGCAGGAAGTGACATTTTTTTACACAACCACGTTACATGGCCACGTAAATCACTAGCTAAAGTGTAATACCATTATACTTATATCCCTATGCAAAAGGGTACATGTCCGAAGAGTAGAGTCACACACACGCACTCTGTCTCTCAGAATCACACACACACACACACACACACACAAGTTACTTGACGCCCCCTTAAGCAGACCCGTATGTTACAATTTGTGCACCCGTGGGTACACGTGATGGTGCACATTTATTTAAGCCGGACGACGAACCCAAATAGTAGCTGCATTCATTCCCCTCCCGCCGCCTCTTCTCTGGTCGTCGTCGCCCGATAGCCATGGCCCGGCCGAATGTAACGACATACGCCATACTCCCGCATGAGCGGCGCTTTAATCTGGAGGCGGCGCGAAGCCCGGATCATAGCCGCACTGCCTCCGGAGTCCGGACTAGCCGAAGCCAGACGAGGAGGCGTTGGAGGCGGAGCAGCACGTGGAGCCGGAGGAGGAGAACGATGACACCAAGCCGAAACAGGAGGATGATGACGCGGGCGAAGTGGAGTCAGAGGAGGACGATGATTTCCAATATACTTAGACTTAAAGGGCCTTGAGTTTCATGCCACATTTATTTCATAGAGATAAGAGAAAGGAAATTTTAGTGTTCATGCATGCATCTTTTTGTGCTAGCGCTCCTATATAAGGGTTGACCGGTCACTTCTAGTGGACGTGCGTGGGCGGTGGAAGAGGAAGGAGAAGGGAAGTGAGCTGTGGAGTAACGTTTTTACCACAATTTCTTAGGAAACTGAGTGCGATAATTGAGTAGTTGTGCAAACTACCAGTACTACCTCCGTCTAGGTGAATAAGTCATTCATGTAGTTCGAGGTCATTGATTTGAAGAATTAAGTATGTGTTATATGTCATGAAAAGTATATCACTAGATTTCTACACGTATGTAGTTTCTAAATATATATTTTTTGTCACATATAGTACGTATTTAGATAGTTAAATCGTCGACTTAGAACTACACGAATGACTTATTCACTGAGACCGAGGGAGTACTACACCTGAAACGGTTCAAAACCAATACCACCACCATGCCCACGTTTGACCGCCCTGGCCGACCCAACCCTCCTCCCTAGCCAATGCGTGCTTCCCGCGTGAAACGGTCAGCGTCGCCCCGGAGCGTTAGTGCCGCATTAATGCCCGTCCAGAGCGGAAGTGACCTCTCACTGGCGCCGGCTTTGAAGCAGCGCGACGGCCGAGAGAGCGCCGCTTCCCGGTGCACGCGACTGCTCCGCGTCGAGGCTGACCATAGTTTGGATGAGTCTCCACCGTGGGGAGCCACACTAGCTGCGATGATATGGACTCTTGTTACCCACAATTATGGATCATTCCATCTATGAAGAACACGTGGGACTGGAACTACGAGACGGACATGTACCCAGGAGTGGATGTACGAACCTGAGTAATGTAGCGCAGTAAGTGAAGCAAAAAGGCACAAATAGTATGAACATGCATGGCATATAGGCATTTGCCTCTTACTACCACTAAATGTTGTACGTGCAATGCACAATGATGTTATGATGTACGTGCCTAAGTACTCTACTGCTACTATATTAATTGGAGGCACATATTAGGTTTTATATTTGTTTACGTGTATGCCCCGAGACCTTCCAACTAGACGTGTATTTCTCTCTGGGTCGCACTTTGTATCGTTCATACCACTAGTACTACTACGTGTGGTCTCTGACCCAGAAGTGGAAGAAGTGGAGACGCTCTACCATGCTGTTCATGTCCCACTCCTTTCGTTGACATGTGGGACATCCAGCACGTGCCATATTTGGCACTCCTTCGTCATAAGAGTTGAAACGCTAGCATTAATCAAAAATAAAAAAATCTATACTTTACTACATAGTGTACCAGTTTTGAAATTTTGAATCTCATGACTAAGAAGCAACCTGAACCATTGATAGAGTCCATCCAATGGTTGGAAATGCTGGGATTCGCTGCTATAGTTCTAGCTATAGTACGAGAGAAGCTATTGTTGTTCTATGGAACCATCGACAGATAATCAGTAAAAGCCAAGGTACTATTGTTCTCTAGAACCATCCACAGATGTCAATCCTGGAAAAAATCCACATGCTTGATGTTATTATCACCATCCGTGCGCGTAGCTGGCTGTCTCAGCCGCCTTGGCAGCCGGTCCATAAGCATCTGTAGCATGCGTACTAATCATGTCATTGTAGAGGGATTCAGGACAAAATTTTGAGCTAGGTGTTGTGCAATGCACCAATCTGTGGGACGAGGGAAGTCAATGTGTGCATTTGCATGTACATGTATACTAGCAAATATAAATCAGCAATGATACTATACCACGTGGTTTCCTTGCTCCTCGATATCGGAAAGAATACTTTCGTTCTCCGACATGTGGGACGTCGACCATCCTAGTCACTTTCCATGCACGCAAAACTCCAAGGGAGAGTCACCCCGGTCGCCGCGCTGCAGTAATAATGACTAATGAGCCGTCAAATCATAGTCCCAACCTTTCCCACTGTGAAGTTGCTCGGACGAAGGAACCATCATGACTTCGTTGAATTCCGCTTCTTGAAGGAAACTACTGTACCAACAGTACTGCTAGCTACAGTAGTTACTCCGGCAGAGGCCTCCTTTGGTTCATAGGATAGGAATTTTATAGGAATATGAAAATCATAGGAAGTGAGATGACATGCATCTCAATTTCTATAGAGAAAGAGATGCCATTTGATGCATAGGATAGGAATTTTTCCATTGAGTCTAGGCTAATGTACTGGTAATTTGCTCTAAAAACTACAGTAGTACTAGTACTAGCACATGCTCATAATTAATTAAACAAACGTACGGGCGACACACACACACACACACACACTAACTAACTAACTACTAGTACTGCAACTTCTCACATCCCGACTTTGTCGGCGACAACCCACCGTGCTTGGATCTCCGCAACAGCGCGTGCGTCCTCTTCTTTCTTGCGGTGGTGGGCCCCTCTTTTCTTGAGTGCTTTCTGAATTTTCCGCTCCCTCTGTGAGGCTTTGGCGCCTCTTGCTCTACCGCCCATTCGGCCTTGACAGCTTCAAATTCCGCCCACATAGGTGTGAGGTCCCGAGCAGCGATGAACTCGACACGGCGGGATGCCATCGCTTCCCTACCATTTTGTGTGCGGTCGTGGGCGGCAAGGAACTTGGCACGATGGGATGCCATGACTTCCTTACCGGTTAGTGTGCGACGCGATGGCATGAACGACACTTGGTGAGAGCTCTAGGGTGGAGTGGCCGAACAACCGTATAGTTCATTGGTTTGTCAAGAGTTCAAGGACAGAAGACGAAGGAAATTTGGATTCCCCTTCAATCCTGATCATTTATTACCGAGTAAAATGCATTGGCGGTCATCGAACTTGTCTTGACAGCTCACTTTGATCATTGTATACGAGATATGGTGATTATACGGTCACTGGCTCAGCGTATAGCTCTGTATTTGTCTGGTTGACCAGTCAAACAGTCCGCATGCGCCTCATCAGCTCATGTTCTTTATCTATCTATCTATGCGGGCCTACCTATCAGCGGAGAAAGAAATAAAAACCAAAATTATGCGTATGTGAGGAATCAAACCACAGACTCTGTCGGATTTCGGGTTCCGGCAGACCCTTGAGGTTCAAACACTGGGGTGCGCGCAGAGATCTCTCCCCTACCAATCTACGTCCAATCTCCTCGCGTGATCTAAGCTGGAAACAATGAACAACACAAGGGACACATGGTTTATACTGGTTCGGGCCACCATTGTGGTGTAATACCCTACTCCAGTGTGTGGTGTGGTGGATTGCCTCAGGGGATGATGATGAACAGTACAAGGGAAGAACAGCCTCGCGAGAGGTGTTCTTGAGCTGGTGCGATGAACTGCTTGGGTGAGTTCAATCGCCTCTCTCTCTCTCTCTCTCTCTCTCTCTCTCTCTCTCTGTTAGGGCTCTATCAGATCTCTAGCCCTCTGGGTGTCTTGATCTCTCCGGGGTGTGTTTTCTACTCTGTGGTGGCTAGCTCTATTTATAGAGGCCCTGGGCCTCTCCCCAAATAATGAGTGGGAAGGGCGCCAACAATTGGCCATTTTGAAGGGGAACATCTAGTACAAGTTATCTTGACCAAAGGTGGTCTTCGGCTGCCAAAAGCACTGGTGATGACGCCGTCTTGGGCTCCACGGTGACCTCCGTCCTGCCGCTCTGCTGGTCTTGGTCTTGTTGCACGGGAATGGTAACCTTTGCCCGATGCCTTGGCTTGTGCTTGCCCCCTTTGCACCAAAGGGGAAACAAAGACACTGTGTAGGCCGACGCCCACCTGGCGCCCGCCTGGTCTCGATCGTCATGGCTTGCGTCACGGGCTCCTCGTGAGGTACCCCTGCCTTGATCTCTCCGCCTCCTTGCGAGCCTGCTTGATGAGGCTGCCTCTGAGGAAGCTTCCGGTCATCCGCCCCGCGAGGCTTGGCCCCTCGCGAGGGTCTTGAGCTTGAGCTGATGAAGATGGGCCGCGCTGGGCCCCCACTTGAGCCACGCCGCAGGCAGCAGGCAGGCAAGTCTGGGACCCCCATTCCCAGAATGCCGACAGTAGCCCCCGGGCCCAAGGCGCGCCCGGGCTTGGCCTAGCAGTGAAACAAAGAGGCAAGCACGAAGCGTCGCGGGCCCAAACAGCCTATGGCCTTGGGCGCCACGGGGTGATTGATTGGACGTGGGCGACTGCGCTTTCCATGATGCTTCGGCAACTGTCCATCTGACAAAAGAGGTGCCCGGGCCAGACTTACCTGCTGGGGACCCCGACGTCGACTTCGACAGCCTGCCGGAACCCGTGAGCGGCGACCTTGCCACCGCTGCCGCTGAGGCCGTGAAAGGCCGAGCCGAAGCTTTGCTGGGGAGGTTCCGCGCCTTCAGCATCTTGCCCGGGCGCGGTGCCGCCAGCTCCATGGCCCCGGGAGGCGGAGTCATCCAGCGTGACTCCACCACAGGCGGCAGCGCCACTGAAGAGTGATCCCTTCACGTCTTCTGTCCTGTTTTTATTCCTGCAACATGCACCATGCCTCGCGGAGGCGTTTAAACTTGTGTTTGGCGTCATGAAACAATCTATGGCTTGTAATATTTGCTTTGAATTTCCTGGAATTTGCATTTTTCTCCCCTACTTGCTCGCGCTCTATGTCGGCAGGGCCCGGCCCCGCGCATACCTCACCCAGCGTTAGCCCCGACCGGAAACCAGGACGGGACTAAGGAGCGAGGGGCTACGTGGCAAGTTAGGCTCCTGAGTCGCGATGCTCGGGAGTCCCCCTTGACGCGCAAGCAACAAGTAGGAAAGGGGGGGGGACGAGGAGTTGATTGATCGTTCTACGTCGGCAGGGCCCGGCCCCGCGCATACCTCACCCAGCGTTAGCCCCGACCAGAAACCAGGAGGGGACTAAGGAGTGAGGGGCTATGGGGCAAAGTTAGGCTCCTGAGTCGTGATGCTCAGGAGTCCTCCTTGACGTTCACACGGGTTTCCGTACCTTGGCTCCGCTCGGGGAGGGGCACGTGACGACCAGGTCCAAGGGACCTGGCTGGGTGGCGTGCGCTCGGGCGAGGCCCGTGCGTAGCCCCCGTGTCCAGCCCCCTCGCGCAGCGCTCTTGAGGGGAGGCGTTGCGATGGTGTCGGACACCGAGCTCCGGGCTCCTTGATGTTGGTACGGCCGTGGGCCGCCCTCAGTTGTTTATCACCAGCGCGGAGCATAGCGCTTTCGTATGTGTACGGGCATAGCCGCTCCTCGGTAGTGTCATCAGCCAGCGCGGAGCATGGTGCTTCCACTGGTACATGGGAGGGGGCTCCCCTCCGGGAGGAGCCCCCGGGGCATGTACAACCCCGCCCTGACACGTGGCCGACACGGTAGGGCTAGGAGAGGTGTATCTGGGCACTTGTGAGCCAGCGTGGGACTCACGAGGCCCTACCTTGAGGCGGGTTGCGCCTGGCTCTGGGCCTTTATCAATGGTGTGTTCCTGCAGGGTGGTTAGAATGCAAATGCTCTATATCCTCAGGTCCCGGCCCTCGAGCGAGCTCAGCTGCCGCTGGTATGACAGGTCACGATGCCGTGGGTCAAGGCCAGGGGTGAGGGCTGGAGAGCCAGTAGGAGCCCATGAGTCGCGATGCTCAGGTACCCCCTTTTAACGTGCAAGCGCTTTGCATGAAAGCGGAGAAGTCCGCGATAAGCAGCAGGTGACAATTAAGCGCTAAAGAGCAAATTCATTTTAAGTACACGCGGGAAAAGAAAACGCCGCTGGGCCAGGCCCGAGCAGCTCGTGGATGATGCAGCGCGAGGGGCGCCCCCAACAAGGTAAGTAAAGAGCATAAGCAAAACGGATACATGGCGCAGGGATGGACCCACACGACTTGGGAATGATGCGGCCCTGTGGGCGCTCCTAGCTAAAAACGGAACTTGGAAAGATGTCATCTGGTGCTATTGAAGATGGAGTGGTGTTGAAGAAGCGGGCGATGCGCGATGAAGGCATCGACCCTCACGAGCCCCCAGGCCTAGGAGCCTCGGGAGGCTTCAGGGGCACAGGCAGGTCTCTGAGGGCCATCTCCATCTCCGCCAGGACCGCACAATGCCTGACCTCCTGAGCCTCCGGAATGCTCCTCAGCAGGCGCTGATTAGCGGTGACCACATTCGGCAGGCCGAAAGGCATGCGAACGTAGCTGTGAGGTGGACCCTCGCAATGCCCCGCTCGCGAAGGCCAGAGGCGCTCCAGAGACGCGGCTCGGTTGAGCCCTGGCACGTCAATGCAGACGCACAGCCCACCATCCTCGCCTGGATGTGGGGTTACGGTGGGCAGGCGGCGGCTGCCGCGCATGACTCTCGATTCCTGTAGCTCCTGGGTGTTTCTTGCGATGAACTCCTTGTTCGAAATATGCCCTAGAGGCAATAATAAAAGGATTATTATTATATTTCCTTTTTCTTGATAATTATCTTTTATTCATGCTATAATTGTGTTATCCGGAAATCGTAATACATGTGTGAATACATAGACACCAACATGTCCCTAGTAAGCCTCTAGTTGACTAGCTCGTTGATCAACAGATAGTCATGGTTTCCTGACTATGGACATTGGATGTCATTGATAACGAGATCACATCATTAGGAGAATGATGTGATGGACAAGACCCAATGCTAAACATAGCACAAGATCGTATAGTTCGTTTGCTAGAGTTTTTCCAATGTCAAGTATCTTTTCCTTAGACCATGAGATCGTGTAACTCCCGGATACCGTAGGAGTGCTTTGGGTGTACCAAACATCACAACGTAACTGGGTGAATATAAAGGTATACTGCGGGTATCTCCGAAAGTGTCTGTTGGGTTGACACGGATCAAGACTGGGATTTGTCACTCTATATAAAGAGAGGTATCTCTGGGCCCACTCGGTAATGCATCATCACAATGAGCTCAAAGTGACCAAGTGTCTGGTCACGGGATCATGCATTACAGTACGAGTAAAGTGACTTGCCGGTAACGAGATTGAACGAGGTATTGGGATACCGATGATCGAATCTCGGGTAAGTAACGTACCGATTGACAAAGGGAATTGTATACGGGGTTGCTTGAATCCTCGACATCGTGGTTCACCCGATGAGATCATCGAGGAGCATGTGGGAGCCAACATGGGTATCCAGATCCCGCTGTTAGTTATTGACCAGAGAGCCATCTCGGTCATGTCTACATGTCTCCCGAACCCGTATGGTCTACACACTTAAGGTTCGGTGACGCTAGGGTTGTAGAGATATGAATATGCAGTAACCCGAAAGTTGTTCGGAGTCCCGGATGAGATCCTGGACGTCACGAGGAGTTCCGGAATGGTCCGAAGGTGAAGAATTATATATAGGAAGTGCAGTTTTGGCCATCGGGAGAGTTTCGGGGATCACCGGTATTGTACCGGGACCACCGGAAGGGTCCCGGGGGTCCACCGGGTGGGGCCACCCATCCCGGAGGGCCCCATGGGCTAAGTGGGGAGGGGAACCAGCCCATAGTGGGCTGGTGCGCCCCCCTTGGCCCACCCCATGCGCCTAGGGTTGGGAACCCTAGATTGGGGGGCGCCCCACCTAGCTTGGGGGAGATCCCATCCCTTGGCCGCCGCCCCCCTAGGAGATCCCATCTCCTAGGGCCGGCGCACCCCGTAGGGGGCCTATATAAAAGGGGGAGGGAGGGGCAGCCGCACCCTTGAGTCTTGGCGCCTCCCTCTCCCTTGCTACACCTCTCCCTCTCGCAGTAGAACGGCGAAGCCCTGCTGCGGTGACCCCTGCATTCACCACCACGCCGTCGTGCTGCTGGATCTTCATCAACCTCTCCTTCCCCCTTGCTGGATCAAGAAGGAGGAGACGTCATGCTGACCGTACGTGTGTTGAACGCGGAGGTGCCGTCCGTTCGGCGCTAGGATCTCCGGTGATTTGGATCACGTCGAGTATGACTTCCTCATCCCCGTTCTTTGAACACTTCCGCGCGTGATCTACAAAGGTATGTAGATGCAATCCGATCACTCGTTGCTAGATGAACTCATAGATGGATCTTGGTGAAACCGTAGGAAAATTTTTGTTTTCTGCAATGTTCCCCAACAGTGGCATCATGAGCTAGGTCTATGCGTAGTTCTCTTTGCACGAATAGAACACAATTTGTTGTGGGCGTAGATGTTGTCAACTTTCTTGCCGCTACTAGTCTTATTTTGCTTTAGCAGTATTGTGGGATGAAGCGGCCCGGACCAACCTTACACGTATGCTTACGTGAGACCGGTTCCACCGACTGACATGCACTAGTTGCATAAGGTGGCTGGCGGGTGTCTGTCTCTCCCACTTTAGTTGGAGCGGATTCGATGAAAAGGGTCCTTATGAAGGGTAAATATAAGTTGAAAAATCACGTTGTGGCTTTCACGTAGGTAAGAAAACGTTCTTGCTAGAACCCTATTGCAGCCACGTAAAACTTGCAACAACAATTAGAGGACGTCTAACTTGTTTTTGCAGCAAGTGTTTTGTGATATGATATGGCCAAAGTTGTGATGAATGATGAATGATATATATGTGATGTATGAGATGTTCATGCTATTGTAATAGGAATCACGACTTGCATGTCGATGAATATGACAACCGGCAGGAGCCATAGGAGTTGTCTTTTTTTTTGTATGACCTGCGTGTCATTGAGAAACGCCATGTAAATTACTTTACTTTATTGCTAAACGTGTTAGCCATAGTAGTAGAAGTAATAGTTGGCGAGCAACTTCATGGAGACACGATGATGGAGATCATGATGATGGAAATCATGGTGTCATGCCGGTGACAAGATGATCATGGAGCCCCAAGATGGAGATCAAAGGAGCTATGTGATATTGGCCATATCATGTCACTATTATTATTTGATTGCATGTGATGTTTATCATGTTTTTGCATCTTGTTTACTTACAATGATGGTAGTAAATAAGATGATCCCTCATAATAATTTCAAGAAAGTGTTCCCCCTAACTATGCACCGTTGCGATAGTTTGTTATTTCGAAGCACCACGTGATGATCGGGTGTGATAGATTCCAACGTTCACATACAACGGGTGTAAGACAGATTTACACATGCAAACACTTAGGTTGACTTGACGAGCCTAGCATGTACATACATGGCCTCGGAACATAGAAGACCGAAAGGTCGAGCATGAGTCGTATAGAAGATACGATCAACATGAAGATGTTCACCGATGTTGACTAGTCCGTCTCACGTGATGATCGGACACGGCCTAGTTAACTCGGATCATGTTATACTTAGATGACTGGAGGGATGTCTATCTGAGTGGGAGTTCATTGAATAATTTGATTGAGATGAACTTAATTATCATGAACTTAGTCTAAAATCTTTACAACATGTATTGTAGATCAAATGGCCAACGTTGTCCTCAACTTCAACATGTTCCTAGAGAAAACCAAGCTGAAAGACGATGGCAGCAACTATACGGACTGGGTCCGGAACCTGAGGATCATCCTCATAGCTGCCAAGAAAGATTATGTCCTACAAGCACCGCTAGGTGACGCACCTGTTCTCCCTACAGAACAAGACGTTATGAACGCTTGGCAGACACGTACCGATGATTACTCCCTCGTTTAGTGTGGCATGCTTTACAGCTTAGAACCGGGGCTCCAAAAGCGTTTTGAGAGACACGGAGCATATGAGATGTTCGAAGAGCTGAAAATGGTTTTTCAAGCTCATGCCTGGGTCGAGAGATATGAAGTCTCCGACAAGTTCTTCAGCTGTAAGATGGAGGAAAACAGTTCTGTCAGTGAGCAATTGTTGAGGTTCAAAACTAATCTCGTAGGTAAATGTACAAGTAGCGTGCCGACGGCGATCACATCGACCTTGGAACCATTCCCGACGCGCATCGTCACCTCGTCCTTCGCCAGTCTCCGCTTATTCCGCAGCTCCTGCTTTGAGTTACAAATGTGAGCAACTGCACTGGTATCAAATACCTAGGAGCTACTACGAGTACTGGTAAGGTACACATCAATTACATGTATATCACATATACCTTTCGTTTTGCCGGCCTTCTAGTCCGCTAAGTATTTGGGGCAGTTCCGCTTCCAGTGACCACTTTCCTTGCAATAAAAGCACTCAGTCTTGGGCTTGGGTCCATTCTTTGGCTTCTTCCTGGCAGCTTGCTTGCCGAGCACGGCAACTCCCTTGCCGTCCTTCTTGAAGTTCTTCTTACCCTTGCCTTTCTTGAACTTAGTGGTTTTATTCACCATCAACACTTGATGTTCCTTTTTGACTTCTACCTCTGCTGATTTCAGCATTGCAAATACTTCAGGAATGGTCTTTTCCATCCCCTGCATATTGAAGTTCATCACAAAGCTCTTGTAGCTCAGTGGAAGCGACTGAAGGATTCTGTCAATGACCGCGTCATCCGGGAGATTAACTCCCAGCTGAGTCAAGCGGTTATGTAACCCAGACATAGTGAGTATGTGTTATTTAGTGCCAAGTTTGAGCATGAACATTGTATCAGGATCTCGTTTAATACGAGATGGCTACTCATTTAAATCCAAGAATAATGGTTGTTCTATTTATATGAGAGATATGTTTTATGGTCATGCTCCGATGGTGAATGGTTTATTCTTAATGAAATCTCGAGCGTAATGCTACACATATTCATAGTGTGAATACCAAAAGATGTAAGGTTGATAATGATAGTCCCACATACTTGTGGCACTGCCGCCTTGGTCACATAGGTGTCAAACGCATGAAGAAGCTCCATGCAGATGGACTTTTAGAGTCTCTTGATTATGAATCATTTGACACGTGCGAACCATGCCTCATGGGTAAAATGACTAAGACTCCGTTCTCAGGAACAATGGAGCGAGCAACCAACTTATTGGAAATCATACATACTGATGTGTGCGGTCCAATGAGTGTTGAGGCTCGCGGTGGCTATCGTTATGTTCTCACCCTCACTGATGACTTGAGTAGATATGGGTATGTGTACTTAATGAAACACAACTCTGAGACCTTTGAAAGGTTCAAGGAATTTCAGAGTGGGGTTGAGAATCAACGTGACAGGAAAATCAAGTTCCTGCGATCAGATCGTGGAGGAGAATATTTGAGTCACGAATTTGGCACACACTTAAGAAAATGTGGAATAGTTTCACAACTCACGCTGCCTGGAACACCTCAGCGTAATGGTGTGTCCGAACGTCGTAATCGCACTCTATTAGATATGGTGCGATCTATGATGTCTCTTACCGATTTACCGCTATCATTTTGGGGCTATGCTTTAGAGACTGCCACATTCACTTTAAATAGGGCTCGGTCGAAATCCGTTGAGACGACACTGTATGAATTATGGTTTGGGAAGAAACCTAAGCTGTCGTTTCTAAAAGTTTAGGGATGCGATGCTTATGTCAAGAAACTTCAACCTGAAAAGCTCGAACCCAAGTCAGAAAAATGCGTCTTCATAGGATACCCTAAAGAAACTATTGGGTATACCTTCTACCTCAGATCCGAAGGCAAGATCTTTGTTGCCAAGAATGGATCCTTTCTAGAGTAGGAGTTTCTCTCGAAAGAAGTAAGTGGGAGGAAAGTAGAACTTGATGAAGTATTACCTCTTGAACCGGAAAGTGGCGCAACTCAGGAAAATGTTCCTGTGGTGCCTGCACCAATTAGAGAGGAAGTTAATGATGATGATCAAGATACTTCTGATCAAGCTCCTACTGAAATTCGAAGGTCCACAAGGACACGTTCCGCACCAGAATGGTATGGCAACCCTGTCTTGGAAATCATGTTGTTAGACAACGGTGAACCTTCGAACTATGAAGAAGCGATGGCGGGCCCGGATTCCAGCAAATGGCTGGAAGCCATGAAATCCGAGATAGGATCCATGTATGAAAACGAAGTATGGACTTTGACTGACTTGCCCGTTGAGCGGCGAGCCATAGAAAATAAATGGATCTTTAAGAAGAATACACACGCGGATGGTAATGTGACCATCTATAAAGCTCGGCTTGTCGCTAAGGGTTATCAACAAGTTCAAGGGGTTGACTACGATGAGACTTTCTCACCGGTAGCGAAGCTGAAGTCCGTCCGAATCATGTTAGCAATTGCCGCATTCTATGATTATGAGATATGGCAAATGGACGTCAAAACGGCATTCCTTAATGGTTTCCTTAAGGAAGAATTGTATATGATGCAGCCAGAAGGTTTTGTCGATCATAAGAATGCTGACAAGGTGTGCAAGCTCCAACGCTCGATTTATGGGCTGGTGCAAGCATCTCGGAGTTGGAACATTCGCTTTGATGAGATGATCAAAGCGTTGGGTTTATGCAGACTTATGGAGAAGCCTGCGTTTACAAGAAAGTGAGTGGGAGCTCTGTAGCATTTCTCATATTATATGTAGATGACATACTTTTGATGGGAAATGATATAGAGCTTTTGGACAGCATTAAGGCCTACTTGAATAAGAGTTTTTCAATGAAGGACCTTGGAGAAGCTGCTTATGTATTAGGCATCAATATCTATAGAGATAGATCAAGACGCCTCATATGTCTTTCACAAAGCACATACCTTGATAAGATATTGAAGAAGTTCAATATGGATCAGTCTAAGAAGGGGTTCTTGCCTGTGTTGCAAGGTGTGAAATTGAGCTCAGCTCAATGTCCGACCATGGTAGAAGATATAGAAGAGATGAGTGTCATCCCCTATGCCTCAGCAATAGGTTCTATTATGTATGCCATGCTGTGTACCAGAACTGATGTAAACCTTGCCGTAAGTTTGGTAGGTAGGTACCAAAGTAATCCCGGCAAGGAACACTGGACAGCGGTCAAGAATATCCTGAAGTACCTGAAAAGGACTAAGGAAATGTTTCTCGTTTATGGAGGTGATGAAGAGCTCGTCGTAAAGGGTTACGTCGACGCTAGCTTCGACACAGATCTGGATGACTCTAAGTCACAAACCGGATACGTGTATATTTTGAATGGTGGGGCAGTAAGCTGGTGCAGTTGCAAGCAGAGCGTCGTGGCGGGATCTACATGTGAAGCGGAGTACATGGCAGCCTCGGAGGCAGCGCATGAAGCAATTTGGGTGAAGGAGTTCATCACCGACCTAGGAGTCATACCCAATGCATTGGGGCCGATCAAACTCTTCCGTGACTACACTGGAGCTATTGCACTTGCCAAGGAGCCCAGGTTTCACAAGAAGACCAGGCACATCAAGCGTCGCTTCAACTCCATTCGTGAAAATGTTCAAGATGGAGACATAGATATTTGTAAAGTACATACAGACCTGAATGTAGCAGATCCGTTGACTAAACCTCTCCCTGGAGCAAAACATGATCAACACCAGAATTCCATGGGTGTTCGATTCATCACAATGTAACTAGATTATTGACTCTAGTGCAAGTGGGAGACTATTGGAAATATGCCCTAGAGGCAATAATAAAAGGATTATTATTATATTTCCTTGTTCATGATAATTGTCTTTTATTCATGCTATAATTGTGTTATCCGGAAATCGTAATACATGTGTGAATACATAGACACCAACATGTCCCTAGTAAGCCTCTAGTTGACTAGCTCGTTGATCAACAGATAGTCATGGTTTACTGACTATGGAGATTGGATGCCATTGATAACGAGATCACATCATTAGGAGAATGATGTGATGGACAAGACCCAATGCTAAACATAGCACAAGATCGTATAGTTCGTTTGCTAGAGTTTTTCCAATGTCAAGTATCTTTTCCTTAGACCATGAGATCGTGTAACTCCCAGATACCGTAGGAGTGCTTTGGGTGTACCAAACGTCACAACGTAACTGGGTGACTATAAAGGTATACTACGGGTATCTCCGAAAGTGTCTGTTGGGTTGACACGGATCAAGACTGGGATTTGTCACTCCGTATGACGGAGAGGTATCGCTGGCCCACTCGGTAATGCATCATCACAATGAGCTCAAAGTGACCAAGTGTCTGGTCACGGGATCATGCATTACGGTACGAGTAAAGTGACTTTCCGGTAACGAGATTGAACGACGTATTGGGATACCGACGGTCGAATCTCGGGCAAGTAACGTACCGATTGACAAAGGGAATTGTATACGGGGTTGCTTGAATCCTCGACATCGTGGTTCATCCGATGAGATCATCGAGGAGCATGTGGGAGCCAGCAGGGGTATCTTGATCCCGTTGTTGGTTATTGACCGGAGAGCCATCTCGGTCATGTCTACATGTCTCCCGAACCCATAGGGTCTACACACTTAAGGTTCGGTGACGCTAGGGTTGTAGAGATATGAATATGCAGTAACTCGGAAGTTTTTCGGAGTCCCGGATGAGATCCTGGACGTCACGAGGAGTTCCGGAATGGTCTGGAGGTGAAGAATTATATATAGGAAGTGCAGTTTCGGCCATCGGGAGAGTTTCGGGGATCACCGGTATTGTACCGGGACCACCGGAAGGGTCCCGGGGGTCAACCGGGTGGGGCCACCCATCCCGAAGGGCCCCATGGGCTAAGTGGGGAGGGGAACCAACCCATAGTGGGCTTGTGCGCCCCCCTTGGCCCACCCATGCGCCTAGGGTTGGGAACCCTAGGGTGGGGGGGCGCCCCACCTAGCTTGGGGGCCACTCCACCTCTTGGCCGCCGCCCCCCCAGGAGATCCCATCTCCTAGGGCCAGCGCACCCCCTAGGGGGCCTATATAAAAGGGGGGAGGGAGGGGCAGCCGCACCCTTGAGTCTTGGCGCCTCCCTCTCCCCTGCTACACCTCTCCCTCTCGCAGTAGAACGGCGAAGCCCTGCTGCGGTGACCCCTGCATTCACCACCACGCCGTCGTGCTGCTGGATCTTCATCAACCTCTCCTTCCCCCTTGCTGGATCAAGAAGGAGGAGACGTCACGCTGATCGTACGTGTGTTGAACGCGGAGGTGCCGTCCGTTCGGCGCTAGGATCTCCGATGATTTGGATCACGTCGAGTACGACTTCCTCATCCCCGTTCTTTGAACGCTTCCGCGCGTGATCTACAAAGGTATGTAGATGCAATCCGATCACTCGTTGCTAGATGAACTCATAGATGGATCTTGGTGAAACCGTAGGAATTTTTTTGTTTTCTGCAATGTTCCCCAACACTCCTGTGGGTTTGGTCTTCCTTGCCTTGTACCTTTCTGAGGGAAACGTGCCTGGAAGTACCCCTCCAAGTGGTGCCCGTGCGCCTCCCTCGCGACCTTGGCAAAGTCGGTGGCTCTCCAAGAAAGAGCCCCCTAGCACTGCCTGAGGAGGGCGCTGGGCGCGCCTTCCTATGCGAGAGAGGGTGGCGCTCCCTGATTGGGCGCAGATCCTGACGCAACAGCTCCGGAGGCACCTGCCTCCTTATGGCTTGGGCCAGGCGAAACCTTCTTCTTCTTAAGGGTCACCTCGGGAAGTCTTCCGTTTCTGCGGTCCGGGTCTTCGATAGCTGCAGCTTGGAACGCGCGCTCAAGTGAACACACTGCGTCCCTTTCTTCACAGGGTGTGGTGATGACTCCACCGCTTCCTGGCATCTTGAGGACATTGTATCCATGGTGAGTCACTGCCATGAACTTGGCCAGGGCTGGGTACCCGAGGATGGCGTTGTATGGCAGACGGATGTGGGCGATGTCGAAGTCGATGAGCTCGGTGCGGTAGTTGTTGCGCTGCCCGAAGGTGACTGGAAGGCGAACCTGCCCTATTGGAACAGTGGAACCATCAGTGACTCCTGAGAATGGCTTGGCTGGCTGAAGCTAATCGTACGGCACTTGGAGACTGTCGAACGTCTCGACGGACAGGACGTTGAGTCCTGCTCCGCCGTTAATGAGGGTCCTGGTGACATGCACGTTGCTGATGAGTGGGGAGCAAAGCATCGGGAGGACCCCGGCCGTTGCCGCTCACTTGAGCTGATCCGCTGAGGTGAATGTGATAGCGCACGTGGACCACCTGAGAGGGTGTGTGGCCTCAAGCTTGGGGAGGATTGCATTCACCTCGTGAGCAAACTGCTTGAAGATGCGCTGGGAGGCTGGGGCCTGCGCGCCACCCAAGATGCAAGCGATCGTGCGCGGCTCCTGGAAGCCCCCAGCTCCCTCGTCTTAATGTTGGTCTTCGTTCCTCCTTGGCGGTGGCGGCAGAGGAGGAAGGCCTGCATTGCCGTGCGGGCGATCCTCACGAGGCTGATCTCTCCAGCCTCCCTCGCGAGGCTGTTCCTGCCAGTGATCCTCGCGAGGTCGGTCACGCCACCCTTGGCGAGGGCCACTGCTTCCCATCGTCCGCCACCTCTACCTCCTCCTCGGCCATAGCCCCTGTCATTGTGCTCGGGACGTCGGCTGACACGCCCATCTCTCACGGCCCTGAGCTCTTGACATTTGTTGGTGTTGTGGGTGTGGAGGTCGTGGTACACGCAGTACCGGCTGCCCTTGGATGACTTAGGCTGATCCCTGCCTCGCTTGGTGTTTGGTTCCGCTGCAAGCACGGCACCCCCCTTGCGCTTCACGTCCTTGGCCTTGGGCTTCTTCTCTTCTGGGTCGGCAGCCGGGAGTTCGAGGAGGGAAAGGCGCCCTTCCTCAGCCCTGGCGCACTTGGTCGCCAAGTTGAACAGCTCCAGGGATGTGCACAGGTCTTCATGGATTGCTAGCTCCTCCTTCATCTTGATGTCGCGTTCACCATCCGAGAAGGCCGAGATGATGGCTTCTTCAGTCACCTTGGGGATCTTGAGGCGAGCGTTGTTGAAGCGTTGGATGTACTTTTGCAGGGTTTCCCCTTGCTGCTGCTTGATGCGGCGCAGATCGCTCACGGGCGGGGGCCGGTCGCGAGTGCCCTGGAAGTTGGTGATGAAGCGAGTGCACATCTCATCCCAGGAGGAGATCGTGCCGGGAGCCAGGTTCAGGAGCCAGTGCGGGCCCCGTCCTTGAGCACCATGGGGAACCAGTTCGCCATGACCCTTTCGTCTCCGTTGGCGGCTTCGATGCATAGATCGTAGAGCTGTAGGAACTCCGCGGGGTCCGCCGTGCCATCGTAGCGAGGGGGCAGGTCAGGATTGAACTTGCCTGGACATGCGACGCCGCGTAGCTCGGGGGTGAGAGCACGGCAACCTGTTGTGGCCACCGGTGCCTTTTGCTGGTACTGGGCTTGTTCCTGGGGATTATCGCGCGCCACTGCTTGGAGCAGCGCGGGGTCTTGGCGTGGAGGTGCAGGGACACGATCTTGACACGCTGGCGCTAGGAGCGCGCAAGCACCTTCTTGGGGACGAGGGATCTCTTGGTAGCTCTTTTCTTACTGCACAGGCGCCGGACGCGGAGGGTCTCGCCCTGGGGCTGCGCGCCTTGGAGCCAGGGCGCCTTCTTGGGGAGGAGGTGGTGGAGGCACCCCGTGATCCTCGCCTCTTGTGCGGAATGGAGGGCGAGGCAGCGAGAAGGACGGCAAGGGGGATCCCCCTGCGGCGCTTACGAGCTCGGTGATGCGGGCGAGCCAATCCTCGTAGAGGTCGTCGACGGGGCGGTAGTGCAGGAGCTCTCTCACCAGGAGCAGCGCGGCGTGTCCGTTCGTGGGGGCGCGACGGGTGTGGGACAACGAAGCGGCTGGAGTTAGCGACGGTGTGGGACGACCGAAGGATGCTGGGACGAGGCCTGCTGCTCGTTCCCCGCTAGGCCAGTGGCGGCGTTGGCGGTAGGCGACGGGGAACGACGAGGCGTCTGCCGACGGGCGCCGTCTGGGCAACGCGGGTGGCGAGAGCAGCCCGGCGCTTGGCACGAGCCCGATGAGCGTCAGCCATGGACACGACGGAAGATCACACGCGAACAGCGGAAGAAAGATTACGGCGCACCCCTACCTGGCGCGCCAAATGTCGGATTTCGGGTTCCCGCAGACCCTTGAGGTTCGAACACTGGGGTGTGCGCGGAGATCTCTCCCCTACCGATCTACGTCCAATCTCCTCACGTGATCTAAGCTGGAAACAACGAACAACACAAGGGACACAAGGTTTATACTGGTTCGGGCCACCGTTGTGGTGTAATACCCTACTCCAGTGTGTGGTGTGGTGGATTGCCTCATGGGCTGATGATGAACAGTACAAGGGAAGAACAGCCTCGCGAGAGGTGTTCTTGAGCTGGTGCGATGAACTGCTTGGGTGAGTTCAATCGTCTCTCTCTCTCTCTCTCTCTCTGTTAGGGCTCTATCAGATCTCTAGCCCTCTGGGTGTCTTGATCTCTTCGGGGCGTCTTGATCTCTCTTGGGTGTGTTTTCTACTCTGTGGTGGCTAGCTCTATTTATAGAGGCCCTGGGCCTCTCCCCAAATAATGAGCGGGAAGGGCGCCAACAATTGTCCATTTTGAAGGGGAACATCTAGTACAAGTTATCCTGACCAAAGCTGGTCTTCGGCTGCCAAAAGCACTGGTGATGATGCCGTCTTGGGCTCCACAGTGACCTCTGTCCTGCCGCTCTGCTGGTCTTAGTCTCGTTGCACGGGAATGGTAACCTTTGCCCGATGCCTTGGCTTGTGCTTGCCCCCTTTGCACCAAAGGGGAAACAAGGACACTGCGTAGGCCGGCGCCCGCCTGGTCTCGATCGTCATGGCTTGCATCACGGGCTCCTCGTGAGGTACCCCTGCCTTGATCTCTCCGCCTCCTCGCGAGCCTGCTTGATGAGGCTGCCTCTGAGGAAGCTTCCGGTCGTCCGCCCCGCGAGGCTTGGACCCTCGCGAGGGTCTTGAGCTTGAGCTGATGAAGATGGGCCACGCTGGGCCCCCACTTGAGCCACGCCGCAGGCCGCAGGCAGGCAAGTATGGGGACCCCCGTTCCCAGAACGCTGACAGACTCGTCGCTGCAACTCACACTCGCCAGTCAAATGAAAATGAAATACTTTGCGTTAAATGCACAAACCGATTTTTTTATATTATACGTGATGCACACATTAGCGCACACCATTCATAGAGGCAAGTAGCATGTACGCATGCAGACACTCACGCTCACACTGTCAAACCATGCTAATGCATGCATGTATCATTCTCAATCAAAGTCCTGCTCACGGCGCAACACAAATGGCGAGACCGTCACTTGCGCGCCCCGGCGGTGCCTGACATCACCGTTTATACATTTGCTGGCGACCTCCGTGAACACCGAGCATGTATTCACCTGGCTCAACACCAACGGTGATACTTGTGCTTGGGCACCGAGCTGCTCGACATTAGCCATGGCTCTGCACACAACGCGACAACGTGACTCGTCGCCTTACTCATGTATATCATCCATCACACCATCAATCTGTAAAACAACCTAGCTAGAGAGGGTACTATGGTACCTATATATGTATCGTGAGCGACCGATCATAGTGCCACTACACACGAGTGTGTGTTTGATCGATTTGTCCATTATTCGTAAGTTATGCATGGTTGTGTGGTGTCTAATGGTGGTCGTGGAAGGCTAGCTGGCGACAAGAGCTGTCGGATGGACGCCTGGTTGTCAATACATGCTGCATACACTTCAAAGGCTCGTCATCCATGAGTTCACATTTTACCACCACGCCAGCGTCTGGCCGCCCTAGCCTACCGAAACCCCTTCCATCGTTAGCGCGTATCTCCTGCCTGAAACGGTCACCTTCTCTCCAGAACATCAATGCCACATTCACGGGACTTAACTGCAGGTGCAGTTGGTGTGTCACTAACATGCGGGCCAGATGCCTGTTGGGCCCACATGTCAGTGACCCAACTGCACTTGCAGTTAAGTCACTAAAGCAGCATCTGCATTCACGCCTAATGTGACCTCTCACTGGCGCCGGCATTGCAGCAGCGCGACGGCGGAGAGAGCACCACCCTCGCGGCTTCCCAGTGCAAGCGACTGCTCCGCATTAACGACACCACGGCCATCCTTCCGTCCGCCGCCCACATTAATGACACGAGGCTGCCGACGAACCTACTCCGGCGCCAGCCGTCCATCCGCCTGCCGCGGCTCATTGCAATTCATCCTCTATATTAACTTGAGCCCCATCTCCCAGCCATAGCCAAAGACCTACACTCATTCTCCTCCGGTCCCTTCCTTGTATCGGCACCACTCCAACCATGGCCTCCTGGCACTCCAAAGCTCTCTTGGACGTACTGTCGCAGGAGCAGACGAAGGACATTAGCTGCTCCACTTCGGGCGCGCTCCAAAGCTCTATTGGACGTACTGTCACAGGAGCAGATGAAGGAGATCGTTGGCTCCCCCCGGCTGCCCTCCGCCGCCACAACCACGAAGCCGGCGCGAGTGCGTGGGCGTAGCCGGCAGTGAGGAAGAGTAGTACACGGTAGGTCGCCGCCGCTCTGGTCCCAGGAAGGCCACCGCTCCTCCACTCAGTCGACGCCAAGCTTGGTGGGGTAAACATCGGCGGCCGATTAGCCGCTTGATGGTGACGTGGAGGCGGAAATCTTCAGAACCTTGTGCTCCAGAGGAGGAGGTTATCGAGGCAGAGCTGGACAAAGTCGAGGCGGATGAGTAGGAGGCAAAGGCAATGGCCGGCGTTCTCGGGGCTCATGGCCGGACATGGTGGTCGGGCGCCAGCGGTCGTTTAGATTGGGTTTACAGTAGGTTTTAGTACGGTTTGTGCAAAACATGTAATGAATTTCGTCCAGTTTATAGGAAAAGTTTTCAAAATGTAATGAATTTCATCTGGTTAATTTGAAATTTGCTTTGTTTGCACGAATTTTGTCTAGTTAGTTCATATAGTTGTCGAAAGGTATGCGGGCAGCATTGGATGGCATCCTCTGGCATCAGTGTCCTTGGACAGATGCCAGTGTAAATTTATGGGCTGGCGCTAGAGATGCCCTAACTATCATGCTATAATCGCTAACAATGCTCCATTATTTCGCAGGGAACAGTTATCCCTCGATCATAATCAGATCCGCCGTGTTTCGCGCTCCTCCCACATAAGAGTGTAGACTCTTGCTTACATAAAAATGGAGCAAGTGGACGACAATGTAGCACATCATATCACTCAAACTAGCCCGCCTAACACGCAGGAAAGCCCCGCCCTCGTCATTTTGTTCTGGATTTCTATCAATCGATCGCAAGTTCAAAAGGAAAAGGCAGCACACTTACGACTCGTACGCGTCGCGTTCGCGTCGCACCCCCGACAGTTCGACTCACACGCCGCTCACCATAGGGGACACGCGTTTTCTTGCATTTTCACTGACATGTGGGACTGCAATTGAGTAAATCGTCGATAGCCGAAATCTAATCGCTCGGTGGGCGTCGGTTGAGAAGAGAGAGATGATGGAGGGAGAAGAGATCGCCCGCCCGCCGTGCACAGACTCCAAGAAATATAGGGTGATAATGTGAAGTGGGCCATGCGAGAGTCTGGACCGCTTCCAAGCCCTTGCTACCTCTTGAGCATGCGTTGGTTTTCCCTTGAAGAGGAAAGGGTGATGCAGCAAAGTAGCGTAAGTATTTCCCTCAGTTTTTGAGAATCAAGGTATCAATCCAGTAAGAGACTACACGCAAGTCACCTAGTACCTGCACAAACAAACAAGAACCTCGCAACCAACGCGATAAAGGGGTTGTCAGTCCCTTCACGGTCACTTACGAAAGTGAGATCTGATAGAGATAATAAGATAAATATTTTTGGTATTTTTGTTGTATAGATTGGAAAATAAAGATTGCAAAATAAATAGTAAACTAGAATTGTAGATTGGAAACTTGTATGATATAAAGTAGACCGGGGGCCATAGTACTACAAAAAAAAGACACATCCGTGACATTTTGGGCCGAACGAATTTTTTTCTGTCATACATATGACACTTCTATGACGATAATTGTGACAAAACCCGGTATCATCATAGATGTGGTGGGCTCCTACTTCTATGACAAAAACTCATGACAGAAAATGGGCTTTTCGCCCTGGGCGGGCCAGAGACGCAGCTGCATGACATTCTCTGGGCCGTCCATGACGGAAAAAACCATGGTAGAAGCGAGGGCGAGGACAATTTCGGGGAGTTCCCGGTTACGGTGGGAGGTCGGGGCCGAGCGATGCGCGTTTCTCTCATACACGTACGCGTGTGTGTGTGAGGCGTTGGCTCTAACTGAACCCGAGCGAGGCGTTGGGCTCTAACTGAACCCGAGCGATTGCACTGCAGGCTACGCCTTACTGAACCCGAGCGATCGATCGATGGCTGTTAACTGAACCCGATCGAGCGATTCCTTCGCTACTGCTGCTACCTGAAGCCGATCGATGCTGCCTCTGGATGATCAGTGAGTGTTGTGTGTGGGGGGGGGGTTGGATGAATAGTTCCCGGTGGGGGTGGATGAACAGGACCCCGTGGTGTTGCCTCTAGATGAACAGGACCCCGATTGATCGAGCCGGTTGGGGCTGGATGAACAGGACCCCGTGGAGGGCTGGATGAACAGGACCACCCCGTGGAGGGCAGGATGAACAGTAGCCTATGGAGGGGTGGTTGAACAGGAGCCCGTGGAGAGGGCTGGTTGAACAGTAGCCGGTGGGGTAGCGCGCGGTGGAGGCTGGATGAACAGGAGCCCGTAGATGAACAGTCGCAGGTGGGGGCTGGAGGAGGTCGACGGTGGATGAACAGTAGCTCATGGAGGCTAGAGGGGGTGGACGGTGGAGATGAACATTATCCCGTGGAGTCCCGTTTTGTGGTACGCCACACCCCTCCCGATGAACAGGACCCCCATTTCGACCGTAGCGCTCCAACACAAGTCTGTTTCGTCCGTTTTGCTGTACGCCACACCCCTCCCGATCAACAGGACCCCCGTTTTGACCGTAGGAGGTCTGTTTCCTCCGTTTTGCGGTATGCCACACCCCTCCCGATCAACAGGACCCCGTTCCGAACGTAGGAGGTCTGTATCCTCCATTTTGCGGTACGCCAGGCCTCGTTTCCATCGCCTATTCCGTCCAAGCCCTCCCGATGAACACGACCACGCATTCCGTTCCGACCCAGCCGGTTGGCTCCCACACGTTCCGTTGCCTCCCCATGAACATGACGCATTCCGTTGCCTCCCCATGAACACGACGACGACGTTGTTTCTCCATTCCAACCCAGCCATGTACACGAGCCCTGACCGTACGTATGCGCGAGTAGGCGTTCGAGACCCCGCCCGTATGTACACATACGTGGCCGTATTTTCTTTCTTCCACCCTGGCCGCCTCTACTACGACACGTGTGTGCCTCTACATCGACCAGTATATATGTACGTACACGTTCGCGACCAGAATGACAACGCTACGTACGCTTCGACCAGGTGGGTCCCGATTGTCAGGCACTTCCTTGCGTGCGAAGATGTAGCTGGTGGGTCCCAGCAGTCAGGGGGGCGAAATACGGTGGCCCATCCAGTGGGTCCCGCTGTCAGGGGGAGGAATAATTATTTTGCACGTAATAAGGAGGCACTTCCTTACTGCGGTCGTGGACCCAGCTGTTAGCCTCTCCACGTACAGTCCACGTCCGATGGAAGCCGTTCCTTGACCACGTTGACCATGCCACGCCGAGAGCACCAGGGCGGTGGACGAGGCAAGGCCTAGGAAGGGGACGATGCGGAGCCGGGGAAGACGCGGCAGTGGATGCCCACGCGTAGAGGAGTACGAGGGTTCACTGGTTCGCTGCGGTGTGAGGCTTCCGTCGCCGCAGAATAACACGGGGTGTGGGTGAGTAGAGGGATGGCCTGGCCAGTGGTGGGATTAGTAGGGGGCGGTGAGACCTCCACCGCATCGCAGCCGGCCATGGGAGGCAGGAGCACGAGGCACGACCGGCGCTGGTTTGGGCGGCTGGAGCAAGAAGACCAAAGGTTGAAGAAGCACTACGGTTGTTGGATGGACATCGTACGATCACTGGAGCTAGAATCGTGCATATTGACTAAGTTGACAAAGCCCTCCATCCCATCAACTTAGTAGGCCCACAAGTCAGCCTGCCACTATACTGGGTCCCAGCTAACAGGGGGAGTATTCATTTTTTGTGCGTAATAAGGAGGCACTTCCTTGCATGCAAAGATATAACTGGTGGGTCTGAGCTGTCAGCGGCGGTAACGTTTTTCTCGCGAAATACAGAGGCCCTTTCGGTGGGTCCCTGATGTCAGGTGGAGGAATCATTATTTTGCGCATAATAAGGAGGCATTTCCTTGCGTGTGGCCGTGGACCCAGCTGTCGGCCTCTCCACGTAAAGTCCACTTCAGATGCATGTCGGTCGTTGACCACGTTGACTAGGCCATGCCGAGAGCACCAGGGCGGTGGACGACGGCGAGGCCTAGGAAGGGAACGACACGGAGGCAGGGAATACTCGGCAGTTGTTTCCCATGCGGAGGGGAGTACGACTGTACGAGGGTTTACTGGTTCGTCTGCCGTCGCCGGAGAATAACAGCAGGTGTGGGTGAGTAGAGGGATGGCTAGGCCAGCGATGGGAGTACGGTGGGCGGTGAGGCCTGTGCGGCAGCAGAGCCGGCCGCGGGGAGGAGGGAGCAGGCAGTCCCGTCGGCGCCTTTTTGAGCGGCTGGAGCAGGAAGAGCAGAGATTGAAGAAGCATGGCGGCCGTTGTATGGCCATCCAACAGTCACTTCTTGTGCGTCAACCTTTTTTTAGGAAAGCCTCAAATTTGTGGAAAATAGCATACATCCCATCTGCCATTATTTCTAATAATCTACAGCCCATTTGCTAATTATTAAGGTTTTTTTGGAGCCCATATTCTCTTTATTAGCATTACAGCCCATATTGTGGCCATGGTTAGAAAATTATACAAAATTTTGCATATTTCAGTGCGGTTCGAACTGTTTTTAATCCCAAAATTTCGACTCACATTCAAACTGATTTTAAAAATAAATGTATATCAATATAAAATCAAACAAATTCTCCACGCATAAAAATTAATGTAATTTCAAATCTTGAAATGAAAAAAAGATGTTTGAAACTAATTGCCGGTTTGATGTGTTTTAAAAATGTACAGCCCATTTCTCATTACTGATGGGCCATTTTCTTGGCCAACCGAATGAAAGCTCTCCTTGTCTTGAAAGATTTGCAGCCCAACAGGCCTGACAAAGCGACTTACTTGGCAAATCACAAAAAAAATTGGGTTGTGGCCATGGACCCAGCTGTCAGCCTCTCCACCTACAGTACTCTTCCGATGGAATGTCGTTGACCACGTTGACCACGCCGCGCCGAGAGCACCAAGGCGGTGGACGACGACGAGGCCTAGGAAGGGGAAGATGCGGAGCCGGGGAAGACGTGGCAGTGGATGCCCACGCGGAGAGGAGTACGAGGGTTCACTGGTTCGGCTGCGGTGTGAGGCTGCCGTCACCGCAGGGCCTGGCTAGTGGTGGGAGTAGTAGGGGGCGATGAGGCCTCATCGGCAGCACAGCCGGCCACTGGAGGCAGGAGCAGGCGGTCTCCCCGGCGCTGGTTTGGGCGGCTGGTGCAAGAAGAGCAGCGATTGAAGAAGCAGCAGGACCGTTCGATTCAAATCCAACGGTTACTGTTGCTAGAATCGTTTGTTGACTAAGTTGACAAGCCCTGCGTACGTGTCAACTTAGTAGGCCCATAGGTCAGCCTCCCAACCCGTGCGTCCCAGATGTTAGTGGGAGGAATCATTTTTTTCGCGTAATAAGGAGGAAGTTGATTTCGTGCGGCCAGGCGAACGGAGGGAGTAGGGTGGGCCGGGGAAGCCTGCGCGGCATCACAGTGGGCCACAAGAGGAGGGAGCAGGCAGTCCCGCTGGCGCTAGTTTAGGCGGCTGGAGCAGGAAGATCAGAGATTGAAGAAGCACGTCGGCCGTTGGATGGACATCCAATACTAACTGCTGCTAGAATCGTGTGTTCACTGACAAAGCCTTGCGTAAACAAGTCACCCTCGAAATATGTGGCGTGTACAGCCCATTTGCTATTATTTTTATAATTTTTACTCATTTTCTAATTCATATGTAATTTATTGCAGCCCGTTTTCCCTTTTTAGAATTGCTGGCCATTTTCTGGTCAGTACCAGGTTCAAAAAATTAACTAAATATGTGGGAAATTTTGAAAATTCGCAAATTTTTGCTGGGGAATGAAATATTCTTAATCCAAAAATTAATAGCCATACTAAAACAAATTTAAAAATAAAGTAGTACTATGTCATGTTAAATCCAATGAAATACGTATAAGATATCAGTGACGAACAAAAACAAAAAAGAAACTTATATCCCATTTGCTATAAATTTTTTGGAATTTTTAACCCCTTTTGATATTACTTTTAACAAACATTGACCATACTCTTAAGCCAGGCCGGAATGCATCCCTCCTTGTCTTGAAAGATTTGTAGCACAATAATTCGGAGAAAACAAATAGGCCTAGCTTGGGTATTCTTCAAAAAGAAATACTGGGCTACCTATTTTCCCAAAGAACTGGTGCATGAGCATTTAGCTTTATTTATTTACTTATTTATGTTTAGGGGACCATGAGCATGTACCTGGGCCGGATTCATGTGAGAGCCTCCCTTCCAGTTAATTATGGGCTTCTCTATCGGGCCTTCATCAGTGGGCTGCATGTTATCAACAAGTGGAAAATGTGTTCCGAGTTTCAAAAAAAATATGTTCCGTACGATAAATAGTATCCGCTACGTACGGTACGGGGCACTAAAGGATCGACCGTGCAACGACTTCCAAAACATTGTGTTTGTCATTCTAACAACACATTTATTCAACCAACAGACGAAATATACTACTGATTGTACATTGAAAACAGCAGCAGCAACAACAACCAGGGCTGGGGGTGCAACAGAAGCAGTAAGCAGGCCAGAAGAGTGAAGACGCAGCTCTCTCTTCCAAACCAAACATCAGCCATCATTACAAAAGGGCTACCAAAAAAGAACAAGTGTATGCATTAAACTAAATAAAGATCCTACTACACCAAGTGTACGCATCTAACTAACTGGCTCAGTTAGACGTTACTATTTATTAAGCTGTGGAGATTGGCTGACGGCTTGAACCAGATGGGTGCCTGACGGGGGAAACTCCAGCCAGCAGGTCGAAGTCTGAACTTGCGACCCTCTGTCCTACTTTGGCCTACAGAGCGTGGCGGCACATATCAAGGTATGGTGCATGCAGAGACGCATGGTACGCTGTGTACACATAGTTTTTCCCGATGAACGAAACCGCGCTGCCATCATGATCCTTGCCGTCGGTTATCTCCTGGTTAATCAAATAATTCAGTCCGACAAACAGAGAGCGTGTACCAAGGCTACTTACCAGCCTCCAGTCAAAAATTCCTAAAGGCCCAGAGAAGCTGGGATCCTGCTCAAAGACCTTGCAGTGACTGTGATTGTATTCCGCGAAACAACACGTCCGTTACGTGCGAACGATCATCAATCTTTCGCCGTCGTCTGATCGAGCCAGGAACCACCTGCAACTGCCATGCCGCTTTTCTTTGAAAGGATCTAGGATTAGGAAGGGTAGGGATACTAGGCGGCCTACAACATCATATCAAGTTGGAGTCAAATAAAAAAGGGCTCTTGGTTTAGTCAATCTTAAGAACAACATGTTATGAGCATGACTATTTTTTAGCAAATGTTGACAGTAATATAAGCAAGCCATCATGATATCATAGGAAAGTAACATACTGTTGTAACAGCCGTTTGTAGCAATGACTGGAGTAGGCCAGCAATACGTCCAGCCACAGAAGGAGTCGACAGCGTAAATGAAGCCCTTGTGTTCAGTGGCATCAGAGAATCATGGAGGATGTATGATCCTGCGATGGACATGCAGATTTATCCACTTACCGCTGTGATCTGTCAGATAGGCGAGACCGCGGTTGAAGAACGCAATTAGCCTGAAGTCTTTATAATTCGCAGATCTTGTGGGCACTTGGCAGATTACAACCTTGAGCAAATCAAACTTGGTATCATGTTGGCTACTGTAAGATTTCGAGTATTCTGGGCCACGGTGCCAAAGCAGTGCAGTGTTAATCGATGGAAGGGGGATCAATCGCCGGGTGTAGACCTCCACGAGCATCCAGCTACCGCGACCGTCGATGAGCACCATCCAAGACGTGTTCATGCCGACCCAGTACATACCGTTAATGTAGTTGAGGCTGACGGGGATCAGATCGCAGTCAAGGGGGTTGATCCTCACCACCCTATGATCGTTATGCTGCGTGACACGCCGTTTCTGAAGATCAGGCAGCATCAGCAAGCAAGGAGCTGGCTTAAAAAGCTCCGGCCTAAGGGCTTTGAGTAAACGGTACAGCCCCGACGAGCACGCGGCGAGCGGCATGGTACTGAGATTGTCCACACGTGAAACAATGAGCTTGATTACCTCTATGGGGAGTGAATTCCAGCCACTCTTTCGGCGGACGCTACTCGGTTCTGCCATTGTTAGTGCTTGGGTTTCGGACGAGGGGGGAGGCGCCTTAGCGGGGATGGAAGATTGGACGAGATTATGTGCGGACAAAGATGGAGAAGCGAATATGTGCTGCGGGAAGTGGACAGGTGATGATGACTACAGCATGCCGCTTGACTTACGAGACACATACCAGCAGCGTAGGGTCATGTCGATGCCAGACAACTTGCTTGAGTGGTCACAGTACTGGTACTCCCTACAATGCTATGCCCTAACTTGCTTGCGTAGAGTAGTAGAGTAGGACTCTGCTCTACTACTAGCACCGGAGGAGTAGTATATTCTAATCTAAAATAGTTACAAACTTCAATTCCCGAGCGTGGAACGACTACGAACCATGCTCAAAGACCGTGTCTATGTGGTGTTTGGACATGGGCGACAACCTCAACGCCAACGGTGCTGCTCCCGTTGCACCATATGTGTTTTTGTCCTTCCTTTTCAAAATCGTGGTAGAATTCATGTTTCTACTCTGTATCCTACTACTATGCTAGTCCACATGATTAGTTGTGAACGACGACTTCTTCCCCGACCTCGGCAACCTCATCCTCGACGACATGGGCGACAACGTCAACGCCGACAACCAGTGAGATACAGGGTGTAGGAAGCGGTTTGGGAATTTGCATGCCTTTCCAACCAGTGAGATACTCCGTACAAAGTACGACAGGGAAATAACCACAGAAAAGGAAGCTAAAAGTAAACAATCAAACGAGCATTTTTGCATTTGTTTTGCATTGAATCGTTTCACAAGCTTGACTAGTGCTGTTTTTCTACTTTTACAAAAGCCGCATCGTAATGTTAAAACGTGCATTTGCACATACATAAGTAATAGTAGTACTCCATCCATCTAGGTGTATAAGTCTTCCCTCCTTCTTGGTCATGGTGCACAACCGAAGATGACTTATTGACCTGGACGGAGGGAGTAGCACAGTCTGCAAGCATATATCAAGAGAGACGTGTAGTGCGATAGTATATAGTAAAGTTTGTGCTATATGCCCTGGTGCGCGGCCGTTTCCCAGCGCGCCGACACAATACCTCTTCCTCAGCCTCGCAACTCGTGAGGTGCTGATTGGCGTCTTGTCGGCGGGCAAGCGTGATCTCACCGGTGTGGTGATCCGGTGCCAACAGGTACTCCTCCTCGCTGGAAGCATGCACCCGGTCCACGTACCGCCAAGCGTAGATGAGGCGCTTGGGCCCGACTGCACTCAGGGCGTCGGCACGGGCGTCCTCCTCCACCCTCACGGCCCTCGCATGAGCCTTTTGCCAAAGAGCCAATTGCCTGACTCTCTCGGACGCGACATAGGCCTCCCAGGTAGCATGTTCCGCGGTGCGCTTCTCTTCCTCGGCCTTCTTCTCCGCCTCTAATTTGGCGCGCTCTGCTGGAGGCAAAGCCTCCCACAAGGCGACATCCATTTCTTTCCAAAGCTCCTCAAGGCTGGGGGGGCTCGGCGGGCAGTGCGGCGTTCTCCTCGTAGCGGGGAGCCGACGCGTCCTCCGACGCGCGTGCTGGCGAGATTGGGAACACCGACGCGTCCACCTCGACGCGTCGTGGCGAGGAGCGGAACACCGACGCGTCCTCCTCGACTAGTGGCGGCGAGGAACTGAACGGCGATGCGTGACCGTCCACACGATGCAGCAAGGGGCTCCTAGGGCTTGGGAGGGGCGATGCCATGGTGGTCGACGTGAGAGGGAGGGGGAGGAGATAGCGATGAACGTGAACGTGAGGGGGAGGAGATAGCGATGTCGTGGGAGGCACAATATTTATAGCGAGCAATGGCACACCTACATAAGATATGGACTAAGCTGCACTGACTTAACTGCCAGTCCAGTTGCGTCACTGACATGTGGGCCAGACCCCTGTTGGGCCCATATGTCAGTGACCGAATGCACCAGCAGTTAAGTAACAACTATGTGGGCATAATTGTTGGAGTAAATTACGGGGGAGCGAAGGGGTGGAAATACTGCTGGTCACAACGGATTGGACGAGCATGGGGGGAGGAGAGTCATGCATGTAGATTTTTTTGCACGGGGTGGAGTGGTGGGACCACCGGAGGGAGAAGGAGAGTTTGGCAGACATATTGTTTCCACACATGGAGAGGAAAAAAATTGGAGACGAACGGGCTTCCTGCAGGTATGGGGAACAATGCATAATAAGTCATCTTGCATGTCGGGCTAGGTATAGTCTCAAGTCATTAAAAACAAACATGCCCCACACATGTTCATATTTCAAGGTGCACTAAATTATTGCATGCGATGATTAAGGCTGGCCATAATGGTGGTATCTTAGCTGGTATCATGCACGCGGGAATAGCAAACATGCTGATGTGGCAAAGAATTAAAGAAGAGAGGGGGGTTAGAGTAACTAGAGTTCATGCATGCATTGGTAAACACATTTTTTTGTGGAGAACGACAACACTAGTTGAGTACTTTTGCAGACTTCAAAAACTATTCCATAATGTGTCAACATTCACAATGTCAAATCAATATTTTTACACTCATTATAAAACGTAGTTCTTATACTCCCTCCTTCCATCTATATAGGGCCTAATGCGTTTTTCGAGGCTAACTTTGACCAAATGTTAGAGCAATAATATATGACATGCAACTTAAACAAAGCACATCATCAAATTCGTATGTGAAAGGAGCTTTCAATGATATAATTTTCACATTATGCATGTCATGTAGTATTAATTTTATCAATGGTCAAAGGCGGTCTTGAAAAACGCATTAGGCCCTATATAGATGGAAGGAGGGAGTACTCATTATAATCAGTACTCCCTCCGTCTAGGTGAGCAAGTCACATAGATTGTGCACTGTGACCAAGGAGGAGGGGAAAACGAGAGATCTTAATGTTTATTTGCTAATTAATAGCATTGCATGCAATGAACTAACCACTGCATGTCGTTTTTGGTAGTCTCAAGTCATTAAAAGCATGCACACCCACATCTCCTATTGGTTGATATGTCAAGAAACAAGAAACGAGGTAGAAGCTAATGCACCGCGCCTAAGTGTTTTGGGAGTATTATAGATATTGATATTTTTAGTATAAATTTGGTCGTGCGATTTCATTGATGCATGTCAAAGCGTTGACAGGTCTGCTATGCATGACCTAAAGATGAAAGCGTTGAGCATCTCGAAGTTGATCAACAATCTTCAATTGTCAAAGATTAGCCGTTCGTCCAATAAGGTGGCACACTTAATCACTAAGTATAGCTTTGACAATAGATTAGATGGTATTCTTGTAAATAACGTACCGCCCTGTGTGGTGAATATTGTATCGAATGAGTGTACTGGTGTGGCTGGTTAATTAATATAAGGTGGTGTTCAAAAAAAGTATAAATTTGGTCAAACACTTTGCAAACGGTTGACGGGAGTAAAAAGGACCAGAGGGAGTATCATGCATGCGGAGTAGGCAAAAAAATTGCTTGTCTAAAAAAAGGCAAAAATATTGCTCATTTATAGCCGGTCGAAGTCTCAAAGGGCGCGACTGCGTGAGGGAGGCGAAGGTCGTGGGAGGCGCGACGTTTGACGGAATTAAGTGAAGTTACATCCACGCGCCGGCATGGCGTGCGAACAGGCAGAAGCTATACCGTCAGGCCTACGATATGGGTCTAGTAGACATGACATCTAGTGGGTCCCGCATAGTTCTCGAGAACTCTTTGGGGGCTTGCAGCCGTTTATCCACCGGGCAAGCCAGCAACCCCACGCCGTTCGCACGCCCTACTCGTCCCCGTCTTCTACCTTACAACAGTTCGCTCCCAGTCGTCCCGTCCTTTCACATTAGTTCGCTCCCAGTTTTTTTTGCGGGGTACAACAGTTCAACTTCTCCTAACCCTCCTCCAAAATCCATGGCCTCCCAAATCTCCATGGTCGCCGCTGAGTACCAGGTTAGAGCCATCACCGGCGATCAGTTCATCGTCATCTACACACGTGGATCCGAGACGGTGAAAGCATGGCTTGCTCGCTTCCTACGCATGTTCAACAGTTCAACGGATGAGTGGGTCGCTGGGCTAGATGTTGAGTACACCACAGTCCTGGGACGAGAGAAGGATCTAAAGGACGAAGAGAGGAAGAAGCCCGCCGTGATCCAGGTTTGCGTACATAACGTTTGCTTGGTCTACCACATATGCCATGCCGACGTTGAGTGCCAGGATTTTAAGAACTTCCTCAAGGACAAAAGAGTGAAATTCGTTACTGTAGGCTTTAAGAACGACAGTGACGTCCTGCGTCGGATAGGTCTCGTTGTAGGCCAGCCCTTCGATCTCCAGAAGGCAAGCCTGGTGTCCTCCTCTCAACCTTCAATGCTGACGCTGGCAGCAGCCATGATTGATCCTTCGTACGCTAAACTGCAGAAACATCATCACGAGTTTCATCATGCATGGGAGTCGAAGACATTAGATGAAGATCACATCCTGTACGCAGCAATGGATGCCTACCTTTGTTTAAATATCTACAAGGGTTGGATGAAGAAGCAGAGCCCAGTGTCCGGTTCAAGCAAAGAAGCGTCAGCGAAGAGGAAGAGGAAGAGGGACGAGGACGAAGTCGAGGACGTGGACTCGGACTCCAAGTAGGTGGCAGTGCCGTTGCTCATGCTAGTTCTACTAAAGTTTCAAGCGGACTAGTTGCTTATTAGTTTATTTTCAAGGGTGTGTTGTGCTGAGGCCCCAGCAGAACTATGTTTATGTTCTTTCTCGTTATTTGAACTCTTTAGTACGTACAGTAGTACTAGTACTATGTCTTACTACTATTCTTCTTGCAGTTGGTACTACTGCTCGTATCTTCGTGTTCCTACTATACTTAATACGTTCGTACTAGTGTTATAATTTGGGTCAGTCGATTTGTGAAAGAAGTTCGACGGAGCAAAGGAAGAAGACGACACAAGAGGTGGAAGAAGCCCTTCTAGCCATCCATGTTGCATCAAACGGCTCACATGAGTCGACTGACCCAAATTGCTCCTTCAGATTGCAGGATCCACGTGGCATTCAAGGTCTCGAAGGTAGATTCTGCGTCCGCACCCGGTTTACGGGCTCGACGCGCACGCGACCGGCTTCCGCCGCGACAGCCATTGCGCGCCTCCTCCGCGCGGGCGGAGACGATAATGACACGCTAGTTCCTCCTCGCCGGCGTGCTGGAGCACGCGCTCATCCTCCTCTTCATACGCTGCGTGCATAGACGCGGCCCCACCAGCTGCTCACGTGCTTGACAGCGCGGCGTCATCGCAAGGAGGGACTGCAGACAACGTGAGCGGGTGAGCCTTCAGCTTCATGGCACAGGGATGGCGGCGACACGGCGGTGATGGGCGAGAAATTGTTGGCCGGAGCAGGCGGGCGTCGGCATGCGCAACGGCGGCGGCATATTGATGAGTGCACATGTGGGAGCTTACTTTAGTTTTATATATAAGGTTGGTCAAACTTAAAAGAAAATTGTACTAGTACACGTAAACATTAGACTTAGGCAGCGCTTTTATTAGTTACTAGCTTATGTTCTTGCCCATTGTGACCAGCCTTAGTACCACAACCACGATACGGAATCCTGTGCAAGCGTGTGAACCGCGGCCACGCGGTCGATCGAACGGTGCGTCACTGTGTCGCGCTCGAAGGACATCCACTGAACCTTTTTGTGTGTGTGAAAACAATCCTCGAATATTACTCAACTTTTTTTTTCCTGTGAAAGTTCTTGACACTGCAATATTTCCATATATTTGAATTTAGCTCCAGTTCGTGTTTATTTGGATTTGGACGTTTTAAGTGCGCCCTAGTTTTTTTTAATACTGATTTTGTGTGTGTGACTGAGAGAGAACGTGTGTATGTGTCCATATGTGTGTTTTGGCGGAAGGGCAATGTGGACACGGTGTGCGTGTGATACAGACATAGAGAGGTGTGAATGTGCAAATGATCGTGCATGAGTGAGACATAGACAGATGCCGATACGTTGTGTATACATGAGAGAACGGTCTTCTAGTTTACTTGTGTGTGTGAGAGAGAGAGAGAGAGAGGGAGAGAGAGACAGAGAGAGGAGCATCCGTAACACAACAACCATCTCTCTCGATTCGTCCGTCCCTCGCACGGTCGCATGCAACACATGCATCAACGCGCACATTTTGACACCCTCACCCGGCCCCTGCCCACCTCAAGGCCCGCACAATCTCTTCGTGAATACCCATTTCTCTCCTTAGGTTTGTTTTCTCTCAATATCTGACACACACACACACACACGCAGCACAACACACACACACACACACACACACTCCCCCGAGCACACAATTCATCCCCATCCAAGGTTATACGGCGACCACTCTCGCTTGTGCTTCTTTGCACCCCAACATGCACAACACCTCAATCTTCAAAGAGGGCAACGAGCAGATCGAAGACGGTGACCACACCGCGCTAGAGAATGCGGGGTCATTTGGAAGCAGGGTGATGTGACAACGGCTGACTGACTCCTCCCCCACCCTCTCTCTCTCTTGCACAAAATTACCAATCCCTCTCTCCCCCGCACAAAATTGTCAATCCCTCAACCCACGAGATCCTTCCCCTCTCGTCCATGTTTTTCCTGCTCTCTCATCAAACATGTTGTCTCTTCTCCTTCCACGTATACAGAATCCAGATGCACACGCATCTCATGTATATTACATGTATGCATCTTTCTCACAGACCTAACTTCTTCATCTCTCTTTCTCTCTCTATCTCTCTCTCTCTCTGTCTCGTTAGGTTTGTCTCCTACTCTCTCGTCCACATACATACAAGCTTTCCCGCCCTATCTGCTCCATCTTCAAAAGCTCTCTCTGCACGTTTCATTCACACATTGGGATATGTCAAAATGTTGCTTCTATAATGGCTGATGTAGAGTTATGGTTGTTCTTGTTGCATCCTACAAAGTAATAACTATGAAATGCATTTAGATTCTCATTTGACTGGGATTATGTGAGTTTGAGCATGTTGTGAAGTACTATAGACCTTGTATACATCTTGGGATTCGACAATGATTGTAACTATTGAATTGTATAGACCATTACATTCGAAGTCAATAGCCTAATATATTTATTTCACAATTTCAACAAATGATTAGTTCACTACAAACTAAGAAAACAAATGTGTACTCCCTCCGTTTTTATTTAAGTCCGCGTATTAGCATTGGTCAAAGTCAAGTTTTGTAAACTCTCAGAAAGCTTATAACAAAAAATATTAACATATACAATAACAAATAAATACCATTAGATTCATTATTGAATGTACTTTCACATCATACATATTTGTTATGGTAAATGTTTATATTTTTCTATAAACTTGGTCAAACTTTAGGAAGTTTGACTTCGGTCAAACCTAATATGCAGAGTTTACTACTACTACTCGCTAGTTGCTTAGCCGAATCACTCAACACGCCACACGGGGAGTCCAGTGTCACAAAATTTTGAGGTCGGCGGGAAAATCTCCCGCGACCCTAATTCGAGCAGTGGGAAGTTACCATCATAGCCTTCGGAACAGGCCTACGGATGACGCTTGGTAGGGGGCTGTTTTCGTAACTTCAGGTTCACCCTACCCAGCCAACCCCACCCCGGCACCCAGAGTAGTACACCTGAATACTCCCCAATTTCTATCCCCACCGCAAAATAGACTTCTCCACGGCACCGCAGCCTTCGTGCTCCTCCCCTTTACATCGGCGCACTCGTCCACCATAGCACATCTGCCTCATCGACGACCTCGTACGCCGCACTGGAGCCGGTCCACCGTCGTCATCGTACACGGAGCCTCTTCCCCGACATCATCTTCCACTGTCTCGAATCTGCTTCCCGGAAGCCGACGCCAAGCGCAGAAGTACCACCGTCGTGTACAATGATCTGACTCCCATTGCCGACCATGACTCACAGAGGCCACCGCGACCATCGTTCTCCTCCTCGATTGGTAATGTGTGTATTTCATCACTTAGCAGTACATGTGCAGTTCCAATTTTGTTCATACCTACCCTTCAAATTTCCTGGGTGCTATTGTTCCCGTAAAAGTAATTGGTTATAGCCTCCATTGTCCAACAGAATATCAGCTTGTAATTGTGCGTCGCTCCTGTATCGCGCTGTGCTTGGGTAGGTATTTCATCTGCAACCAGTAGTGTGGCAAATGATAGAAAGGTTTTTAGAACTAGCAAAATGCCCATGCGTTGCACACATCAAGATGCATTTGTATGAGTAGTTTATCTTGTTGGAGATGCTCTAACATGGCAGACGAGTGCTTTAATGTTGCCCACAAGATGCGCGAGTATTACTAGTAGTATATTTTTCTTGCCAGGTTAAGATTTTAAAACCACGAGTGCGAACATGCAGAGGAGCAATGAAGACCAAACACGGGATATTCTGAACATCTTCAAGGAGCGTGGCAAGTTAAAGAGGAGCTGCACCGAACCTATAAAATGAGCTTTGGTAAGTAACACCCTTTCAATTACTTTCGTGTAGCCTTGTGTTCTTCGATGTGTATATGTTGTAGTTTCTGTTTCTCTTAAGCGTGGTGTTCTTCGATGTGTAATAAGAAGAGTCTTAATCGTCCTAATGCTTTCGTTTTTAGCTTGATGTAGGAAGTGGGTGTTCTCACCTTGTAGTCTGTTTTTATTTATTTTTTCCTTTTGAATTCACTTCTCCGAGTTCTGTTTATCTGGCTTCTACTAAATGGATCTAGGTTGCTCTGAGTATTGATCTAAAAAAGAAGTAACTTCATGTCAGGATGCAGTTCCTGCGAGGAGGGAAGTATGGTCAACCTCGAGATCATGTTTCCAAAATGAGGCTGGATTACACACAAGGTGCCAGTTCCCTAATGATGCTGGATTAGACACAAGGTGCAAATTCCCAGATGATGCTGGATTACACACAAGCCAGGTGGAGTCGTCAGCTGTTCGTGTCCTCGTGGCATTAGTAAAGGCTGAAAGAAAGCATGCAGCAGCCCTTGAGAATGTAGCTGAGTTCCTGAAGAAGCGAAAAGAGCAATCAGATGCTCTCTTCACCCAAGCCAAAGAAGAGATGGAAGAAGCCAGAAATAAGCTAGCAGAGGCAGAGCAGGCTAGGCGTCTCCTGCTATCTAAAACTGTTGTCAATACAAAATTTCCTTCATAATAGCTAGGTTCAAATGTTTATCCAGTCAGCATGCCTGTTGTGATGTCCGTGCATCTACTGATGTGGCACAAAATGTTTTTTTGGGTCATGTAATAACAACAATTACTTTCCAAACAATAACAGACGAAGCATTGGACATGGTATAGTTCACGCGCAAGCCCGACATTCCAAGTTCAACTTCCACATCAAACTCATGTTCACAGATATCTGCACATTCATACATAATGTCCACAACCATGATTCACTTCAAAGCCAAAAAAATGTGAGGAGAGTTATAAATAAAGAAAATCCTCTACTAGTTCCTGCTACCAGTGCGAGCACAACAAGTCAAGACCATGCGTAAATTAATTATATTTTAGTCATTTTTTGTGTTCTAAAATGCCTGCCAGCTCGCGGAAGGACGTGTTGCCGGCACACGCGCGGATCCAATCAAGGCAGGCGGGGCAGTCTTAAGCTGGTTGCACGCGGCGAGGAGGCGTGCTCAGCCGGGCCTGCAGCGAGTGCGGCCCTCTTGGCCGGCGCGCCGGTTCAATGCCTGCGCTATGAGAGGTCGCGTCCATGTCAGAGCAATCACTCCCTCCAGTCCTTTTTTGTTTGGGTATAACAAAATCTCGTTTTCCATTCACATTTTAGTGGTAGGAGTTGTGCGTGTGTGTCTGTGAGAGAGAGAGAGAGGAGATGGTAGTCGGGGTTGTCTGATCGGTAAACAAATGAATAATGTCAGTCTGGGATGGAGACGAAAAGGAGACCGCAACAAATGTTGTGTCTACAGGAGAGATAGAGAGAGTAATTTTAGTGGTATGAGTCATATGTAGAGACATATAGGGTGTGTGAGAGAATCCCATAGAGAGAAAGACAAAGTGAAAGACGAGTGGAGACTGTGTGTTTGGCGGTGAAAAAGAAAGCTTAGGTACCGAGTGATACCAGAGAACAGTAGAGACGTGAGAGATAATGAAAACCGTGTAATTTATAATGATAGGGAGAGTGTGACACTTCTCAAGGGAGACGTCGAGAGACCATGTTTGCGAGGATAGGAGCAACATGAAGTGAGCGTGCGGGTGAGCTGGAGAAAAGAGAGTGATAGCTACCTGAAGGAGCATGCATGCGAGAGAGATGGGCGTGAAAGGAGTGAACAAAAAAGGGATTCAAATATTTGAATTCGAGATGATGATACATGTAATCCATACTCGAACCAAAATTGATCTATCAAACATGCATACTCATATGAATTCACGCACATCTATGTTATTTAATATGTAGATATTACTGATCCATACATTTTAGTAGAACATAATTTGGTTAAAAATTTTCGAATTCAACCTTAAGATTTCGAGATCGTTGTATTTGTAAATCATATTATACATATAAAGGAGCAGAATTCTTTGTTGTGCTTTTGAAAGTATATATAAAAAATGATGTATATAGAATGTAATTCCAATTGAAAATGGATCCCGCCGAAAAAAATAGAATACAAACGGGATTCGAATTGAGTTGGCACGGTAAACGTGCACTCTGCAAAATTTGAACGAAGCGGGGAAAGTCGGAGTAACCGCCCAAAACCAAAATCTACGAGATGGAAATCACTACTGCCTATCCCTGCCACGCAAAGCCTATATGCTGGATTTCTATAGGTTTCGATAGGGGTAGGTTTGTAATTTCACCCAAACGTGACGTAACCGCCTCTCACCCGGATTCATACACGGTGGGCGCCAAAACACAGTGTGTCCTCGGCCGAAATCGACTCCCTCCCTGATTCATATTCATACACGGTGGGCGCCAAAAACAAACTCTCGTCGGCAAATATTCGGTGTATGCGAGATTACCGTCCTATCCCCAACCGACTAGTGTTGCTGTGATGTAGTAGAAATTTGAAACGGGGGCTAAGTTTGTAAATTTCCTCAATTTGAGACAAGTGCGCCCTGAATACATGGTTCCCCCTTCCTCTCTACCTCCCTTTTCCCCATTCGTACTCCGTGGGCGCCAAAACACCCTCTCCACCCCACCCTCCTCTGTTCGCCGCCGTCCGCCACCCCATCCACCGCCGTCCTCCTCCACCATGCCGGAGCTGATACCCCGATGCCGCCGTCCATTACAAGAGATCGACCTCTCTCATCCACGGCTTCGGACCGAGATCCTTGCATCCCGTCCTCTCGCTTCATCCCCGTCGTTGTCCACCTTGTCGGTGCCGCTCCTACGACCGTCTCGTCCACCACGCCCCTCCGCCATCGCATACCCTCCTACATCTGCTTCCATGCCGCTGATAGCCATCACTACCGTAGTACCGTCAAATTCTCAGCAGATGCGTACACGGCGCCGCACCAGAGGCGGTACTCTTTCGTATCTGCTCAACTTATTTATCGCAGCAAGAAAATAGATCGCCACTGCTTTACTCTAATTTCTTGTCTTGGTTGCGAAGTTGCCTTTATCCGGTTTGCACCTTCAGATCCGCCATGACACGCTCAACACCATACTCGCAATGCTTATGGTTTTCCCCTTTTATATTCCACACTAGTTAAATCATAGTAGACTAAATTTCAAAATTGGATCAGTCGATTTTTCAGAGCTCGCCGGAGTTCGCCGATGCGATCAAAGGGGCTCGGGTGGGGACGGTGGTTGTGGGGGCGGTGGTGGGGCCTCGTCGAACAAAGAAAACTTGATGCGGGTGGGGGCGGGGGTGGGGGTGGCGGAGGAACACAGGCGGTGGGGCCGGTGGTTCAGCTGGCGGCCCATGCGGTGTTCTGTATGGGAAGCACAGTATGTTCCTTGTCAGGAAGGGGAGCAGGGACATCTGCAGTCAACAGCTGATAGAGCTGGCCTATACATGATCGATAGGCTTTCAATTACTAGCAGCAATACAACACCGTAATTTCCAGCCAGTTCCACTTTCCCGATTTATATATCCTGGTTATGGTGTACCCCTGTTATGTACACTATGGGGCTGTTTGGTTTGTGACTAACTTTGCCAAAGATTGCCACACCTAAGGTTAGGCAAGCTTGACCAACTTAGCTGAGTGTTTGGTTCAAGCCACATCTTAGGCAAGCCACATTTGGACCCCACATGGCATACACACAAAAAGTGTGGCAAGATTCCCTTAGGCTTGCCAACTTGTGGCTCTCATTTTGATGAACTAACCTTAGTCAAGTTTGGCAAAAATGTGTGGCAAAGTGTGGCAATGCTAGTCCTAAAACCAAACAGCCCCTATGATCTGCCTAGTTGTTGTGTGCTCTTGTTATCATGGTTTGGCAATAAACTCTCTATACAGTATATTATGAACCTATCATCTGCCAGCTATCCTTACTTCTGGAGCCTATTTTTTGTGTACTTGTGCCAGATTATATAAATGCACGCACCATATTACAGCACACATGAGCTCTCTCATCAGAATCCAGTGATAGCACACAAGTGTTTACAGGGGCGCCCCTATATTAGAATATCATCTGCATTACAAAGATAATCTCACAACTATTTATGTTTTCATGGTTCTCAGATATTATACGCAAGTGTTTACAGGGGCGCCCCTATATTAGAATATCATCTGCATTACAAAGATAATCTCACAACTATTTATGTTTTCATGGTTCTCAGATATTATACGCAATTACAGTGAATATCAGAATCCGCGCATCAGAAGAATATTGTGGAACACTGCAATGACTTACAAAATTGGCAGCAAGGCATTGAGTGCCATTCTGGAAGCAATGAAACTCGTACGCTCCCCACCTGTTGATTCTTGTTCAGAATATCATCCTAATGACTATTCTAACCTCGAGGAGTCAAAGGCAGATGGCCTGTCCTGTTCACCCATCAAGGTGCCTGTTCTAATTTGGCAAGGTTTTATTGATTGCGCGAATCTTGCATATGTTGTCTTGCATTTCTTCTACTTTGTTGCACCGCCATCTGCTTAGTTTACTCATCATATATGTCGAGATGCCATGCCCATCCATTATCAATACATATTCCATCTGTCATCATACCATGTTTTTTCACTCAAATGTTGTTCTTGTGCATCAGACATCAAAAAGGAAGAGGGTGATTGCCGAACTTGAAGGAGCACCAGCAAAGTCCTTGAAAAACGTGGTGGTGCCGGAGAAATCAGACAGCACCCCACTTATATTGGCTATACAACCAGTGACACAAACCGTAGGACCGACTCCAGCAGACGGTACCCATACTTCACTGGCCACACCACTAGCCCCACCACACAGGACTTGCACTCCAGCAAAAGGTATACTGATTTCATTTGCCATAGCACCAGCTATACCACAGAAAAATCCCACTCCAGCAAAAAGTACAGCAAGTCCACCGGCCGAAGACCTATCCCAACTGCAGAGACGACCAATTCCTGCAGATTGGAACCCCATTCCATTTATTCCCAGTTTAAAAGACAATGCTTTCAATGTTGTTAGGGACTACGTGCATATATTCCCATCATGGGAAGATTATTGTGAATACAAACACCATTTTCACATCTTCCTGTCCAACTTACGTGTAAGTGCTATTCTTCATGGCTATTATTTTCTTGTTTCCTGCTGATTGAACACATCAATGATTTACATTACATTGTTGTAACTAGGCGACGGTCAATCTGGATAGTCATGACGAGCAAAGCTTGCTTGTGCTTTTCAAGGAAGCATTGCAGCAGTATCGGTGTTACCTGAGGAAATCACACTTTGATGGCAAGTCTATAAACGAATTTCCGGTGAAGTCTCCTATGCTAAATTTAGAAGACATTGAATGGAAAAACCTTGTTATGCATTGGTCTCGTTCCCAGGATGAGGTACTGTCTATGAAATCACATGACAATTTGAACTTCTACTTTTCCGCATGTGCCTTATGGATCTTTTTTGCAGGAAATCTGCTCGAAGAAGAATTCCGGTTTGACAAGAACGACATGATATCATAAATATGCTGCCCGCTGCTTTGCTCTCGTTATTACCTGTTGTTCTGTATCACTGTACTTGCATACATACCTGGTTCATTATGTGACAGCAGTATGCATGATAGCTTGCTTATCAATTGTTCGCTCCAAATTATCTGATCTGTATGAATGGTTACATTAGTGTAGAATATATCCAATGCCAATGTTTTTTTAGCTCTGCATTGTTCTTGTAAGTACATGTTGTCCTTTATCAGTGTACTTATAATGATAGGTACTTGTTCATGTACCATCACTCTGCAGCTTATTTTCCTTTGCCCTCCATTTTCTACACATCAGATCTATATTTACTCTTACCATAAGGTTGGTACTGAAGAAGTTTAGCTGTGCATTGCTCTTGGCTATACCTTTTGCCTGTATCACTGCACTTACATTTATAGCTACTTGGTTATGTAGCATCACTCTTCATCTTATCTTAAATATTCTCCATTTATTCTTATATTATCACATCTATATTTACTCTTAACAAAATGTAGAATAAAGGAAATTCTTTTGAAGAAGATTATGTGGTAAACTTCTTGAATTGCCCCCCATCAGCATGGATAAGGCCTTTATAGAGCATGTCTTCACCAATAATGTAAGTTTGTCCATCTCAAGCCTTCAAACTTTGTTGTATATATTTGGTTAGGCATGACTGCAACAGCTGTTTATTTTTGGTGTTTTCATCAAATTGATTGTTTAAAGTTTATTATATGTAGTTCATAAACAAAAGTTCGTCCTTTCTCAATTTAAGTTTTCAGTTGCACAACCAAGTTCCTTCTTCATACCATGTAAATTAAACTATACAGAGCAAGTGATCTTCTTTTGCACTGCATGTATGCTTCTGTTCTTCATCTGTAATCCAGTGGTGTGGTGAACCTACCCACTACAACACAATGTCATATTCTGCAATGTCTTAACTATGAAAAATGTCATATCATTCTACTATTATTTAAACCGTCTCTTTATTTGCCAATCTTAAATGGTATAAATTGATAGCACACTAACCATTGATACTTATGAGTTCTTGATCTGTAATCCAGTGGTGTCGTGAAGCTGCCAACTCCTTCACAATGTCATTTCCTGCCATGTCTTGACCTGAACAATACCATATTGTGTTAATGCAAATTTAAACTGTGTCACTTTATTCGTCAGTAAGAAATGTGATGAATTGTCAGCACTGATACTTTTATGTGCAAAACCTGTCATACGTATGCTTGTTTATCTTTCAGAGTGAGGAAGATATAAGTGTTGAACAAGCGTAGTCTCATCATCTTGCTCAGCTGCTTGCGCTGCAGCTCCCCAGCAGGGCTAACCTTTCTTGAACTCTATTGAAGTGCTGTCGGTTTTGTATATTATTTTGTCGGTGTGTTTATTTGCACTGGTGGCAATCTTTGATGCCCAGTGGATGTAATATGCCATAATTTCTTTATTGTACAGTATAGGTTTTTTCTTATTCACGATGCTGCAATTATTTTACTATATATATCCTGTCTTCGCAGTAAACCAGCCAAACCGTAAAATTACGGTACATAATTGGGCCGTCATGCAATCACGATGTAGGTTGGGCCTGAAACGTGCCGATCAGCTCACGGGCTAGCAGCAGCCCGAAATGAACCCCAGCCCATGATTGTGCGAATCAAATCACGGGCTTTTAACAGGCCGAAAAATTGTCTCGGTCCTTGTTTGGCCCAATCAAATATCGGCTGCGAGCAGGCTGGATGCAAACCGGGCCATAGTTAGGCCCAACTATATGACAGGCTTTCAACACGCTGAAATTAATATAGGGCCGAAATGTTAAACGGGCCCTTAACAGGCCAAAACTAATATCAGGCCGAATTACTAAGTGGGCCTTTAGCAAGTGGGCCCAAAAGCATAGTGTCCAGTTGACGGGCCGAATCTGATATGGGCCATAATTAGGCCCAAAACCTCTTAAAGGGCCGGACCTAATCTGGGCCGTAATTTGGCCCAGAACGTGGTAGGCTTTTAACGGACCGGATCTCATATGGGCCACTATTAGGACCGAAGCATGGCAGGCCATTAATAGACCGTATCAAATATGGGCCGGCATTTGGCCCAAAACATGGCAGCCAGTTAACGGGCCAGCCTACTAGGGTCCTCAAAATCTTGTGGGCCTACATCTGGGCTGGCCCATTAATGTCGGCGAAATCTCGTGGGCCTTTAGCTGGGCCGGCCCATTATGATCCGCAAGAATTTTGTGGGCCTTTACCTGGGCCGGCCTATTATGGCACAAAAAAATCTTGTGGGCCTTTACCTGGGCCGGCCCATTATGGCACACGAAATCTTGTGGGCCTTTAGCTGGGCCAGCCCATTATGGTCCGCAAAATATCATGGGCCTTTAGCTGGGCCGGCCCATTATGGTCCGCAAAATCTTGTGGGCCTTTAGTTGGGCCGGCCCATTTAAACTTGTTGGGCCGTGCCACGTGTCAACGTATCATAGGCGCCTTCTGTCTAGTGAGTGGATGACATCTGTCCCGACGATGAGCTGACACGTGTTTCCTCTAGCCAATGATGATTTTACACGTGGAAAATCCCCATTGGTCGGGGCTGTTAACGGGTTATCGGATCCAAAATCCGACCCGATAGCTTAACGGCGTTCCGTTACGGTGGATGCCACGTGTCGGTCACCCTTGACGAAAGCACTTCTGTGACATGCGATTTATCGTCATGGAAGTGGACACTTCCGTGATGATAATTTTGGTAATGTCATGGAACACTTCTACGACAGCACAGGTATGACTATCTTGATTTTGTTATAAATTTGTCATGGATGTACATGCATGACAAAAAAGCGACCTACTATGACAAACACGTATCATCACGGAAGTGTATTTTTGTAGTGTAGGTTTCACTAGTGGCTTCTCTCAAGATAGCATGTATTACGGTGGGTGAACAAATTACTGCCGAGCAATTGATAGAAAAGCGCATAGTTATGATGATATCTAAGACAATGATCATGAATATAGGCATCACGTCCGTGTCAAGTAGACCGAAACGATTCTGCATCTACTACTATTACTCCACACATCGACCGCTATCCAGCATGCATCTAGACTATTAAGTTCATAAGAACGAAGTAATGCTTTAGGAAGATGACATGATGTAGAGGGATAAACTCAAGCAATATGATATAAACCCCATCTTTTTATCCTCGATGGCAACAATACAATACGTGCCTTGCTGCCCCTGCTGTCACTGGGAAAGGACACCGCAAGATTGAACCCAAATCTAAGCACTTCTCCCATTGCAAGAAAGATCAATCTAGTAGGCCAAACTAAACCGATAATTCGAAGAGACTTGCAAAGATATCAAATCATGCATATAAGAATTCAGAGAAGAATCAAATAATATTCATAGATAGTCAAGTTCATAAACCCACAATTCAATGGATCTCGGCAAACACACCGCAAAAAGAGTTACGTCGAATAGATCTCCAAGAAGATAGAGGAGAACTTTGTATTGAGATCGAAAGAGAGAGAAGAAGCCATCTAGCTAATAACTATGGACCCGAAGGTGTGTGGTAAACTACTCACACATCATCTGAGAGGCTATGGTGTTGATGTAGAAGCCCTCCGTGATCGAATCCCCCTCCGGCAGATCGGCGGAAAAGGCCCCAAGATGGGATCTCACAGGTACACAAGGTTACGGCGGTGGAAAAGGTGTTTCGTTGCTCTCCCCGAAGGTTTTAGGGTATAAGAGTATATATAGGTGAAAGAAATAGGTCGGTGGAGCTATGAGGGGCCCACGAGGGCGGGGGGCGTGCCCTCCTGCCTCGCGGCTTCCTCGCTGCTTCCTTGACATCCACTCCAAGTCTCCTGGATTGCGTTTGTTCCAAAAACGATCCTCCCGAAGGTTTCATTCCGTTTGGATTCCGTTTGATATTCTTTTTCTGTGAAACACTGAAATAGGCAAAAAAACAACTTGCACTGGGCTTTTGGTTAATAGGGTTAGTCCCAAAAATAATATAAAAAGGTATATTAAAGCCCATTAAACATCCAAAACAGATAATATAATAGCATGGAACAATAAAAAATTATAGATACATTGGAGACGTATTAGCCCGCTTCTAACCGCCCTGGCCCACCAGAAAACCCCTACCCCCTCCCGCGCGTGCTCCCCCCCTCAGACGCCAGCTGCCCGCATTCATAGCAATTAGTACTAGTAAAATACTTCTAGGCTATAAGCTCGCTTATGTTGAGGAGAGAGAGGCATTGACAAAGTCAAGGAGTGGGCTTCGCAAGAGCCCGTCTATACACATGTTCCTAGGTATAAAAAACTAATTCTAAAAAAAGAGGTATAAAAAACAATTGTGTCTAAAAAGAAAGGTAAAAAACATTTGAGAGGAAATATATAGAGAGAAAGTTAGAAAAAATGGTAACCTTATAGCCAACCTTATAGTCAACACTATGGTAGTATTACATGAGGAAGGAGGGAGTTGTGCACATGCCAAGTTTACTGGGCTGCCGTGTGTCACACTCCTCCGTCGTAACAGTGGAGACAATAGATTTCATCAAAACTAAACAATAAAGGGGGTGTTTTTTTGCAGGGACTTATTGGTGTAGGGAGTTAAAGAAGTCCCTTTTAGTCCCATCTAAACCAAACAGGAGGGACTTATAGGGACTTAAAGTGGGCATGTGAGACTTATGAAAGAAGACCCTAAGGGGGAGTCTTTTTGGGACTTTTAGTTGTAACATGGTCTTTTAGTCCTTGTTTAGTCCCAGGAACCAAACAGGTAGGGACTTTTTAGGGACTAGCGACTTTTTAGTTGGGACTAAAAAAAGTCATAGGGCTTATGAACCAAACAGGACTGAATACTCGTTGCTCGTCCTCTATATCGGAAAGAATACTTTCATTCACCGACATGTGGGACGTCGACCATCCTAGTCCACCTGCCATGCATAAAATTATCCTGGTCCACCCTGGTCGTAGCGCAAGACCAACCTTTCCCACTGTAAGTTGGTCAAACGAAGGAACCATCATGACTTCGTTTAATTACGCTTCTTCAAGAAAACTTACTATACCCACAATACTGCTACCACACGCGAAGACTGGACATCACTGTACCACGTCATATCACTGAAACCCACTAGGCCAAACTAGCCCGCCTAGGATCTGTACTCCCTCTGTTTCAAAGTTAGTAGTACAAAGTTGAGTCATCTATTTTGGAACGGAGGGAGTACGTCCTTGTACTGCTATGATTTTGTGTTCTCAAAAAATATCCTTTGTCAATCTAACGAGTAGAAAGAGGGTCTTTCTCTCTCTCTAGATCTCTCTCCATCCCAGAACCCCTCTAGCACACATACACACTCTCTGTAGCCACTCTGAAAGTACGACGTCACTACACATTCACGCTTTCAACCAAAAAATTGCACATTCACGCATGTTACAAGTACGTGCCAATTTTGTTGGCTATTAATGCGAGGCCTCCATTGGTTTAGAGGAATCTTGTAGGAATTTCATAGGATATGATTTCTATAGGAAAAATTTCTGTAGAGCCCTTTGGTTTATAGGAATGGAATCATATTGCTATGGAGGAATTCTTCCTATCCTCCACATTTCATAGGAAAATAAACATTAGCCTAGACTCAATGGAAAAAATCTTGTGATGTGAATCAAAGGGCATCTCCTTTCCTATTCCTACTCATAGGATTTAAGATACATGTCATATGATTTCCTATGACTTTCCTATTGGTATGATTTTCCTACCCTATGAACCAAATGAGGCCTGAATGTATCCGTGTCGATCGATCGCTAAGCCTACGACCTCTTTTGGTTCATAGGGTAGGAAAATCATAGGAATAGGAAAGTCATAGGAAATGAGATGACATGTATCTCAAATCCTATGAGTAGGAATAGGAAAGGAGATGCTCTTTGATTCACATCATAGGATTTTTCCACTGAGTCTAGGCTAATGTTTACTTTCCTATGAAATGTGGAGGATAGAAGAATTCCTCCACATGAATAGGATTCGATTCCTACAAACCAAAGGGCTCTAAAGGAATTTTTCCTATAGAAATCATATCCTATGAAATTCCTACAAGATTCCTCTAAACCAAAGGAGGCCTAGAATTTTAGGAGCTTGGGCTATTGGTCGATCGACGACAGATCAGACCTATAAGCGTACCACGAGCTGATCAGCCCCAATGTTTCTCTTCGGTGTGTGTTTTGCAAGTACTATAGCTCGCACAGTAGCTAGCCTACTAACACCAAGAATCATCAAACAAGCCCTGCTGATATGATAAACAGTTCAAACTTACATCTAAGCATGCCATATATTACATCAAAAGCTGGTGAGGATACATCTGTTTCCATAGCTCGAAGAGGGTTCGCATGATTCACTATCAAACAAAAGTAGCAAGTATCGCCCACACAAGACAGTGCACTAGCCCTAAGATGGTTTGATAACACACATCGTTCTGGTAATTAAACACAATGCAAACTACCCTGAAGGATTAGCGCGACCAACTATTTCTTGTCATCGATCTCTCGAGCAATGACCACAACACGGACAATTTTTTGGGAATCGATCTCTGGGGCAATGTCCACAAGACGGACCGCGACATCGGAATCGATCTCTGGGGCGATGTCCACAGGATGGACAGCGGCATCAGAATCGATCTCTGGGGTGATGTCCACAGGACGGACCGTGACACCGAAAACGATCTTTGGGGCATTTTCCACAGGACGGACCGTGACATCGGAATCATCAAGGACGTCCACCGGCACCTGCACAACCCTAACATATTAGCAAGAACATTTCAAATAATCAAAAACCACAAGTATGGTAAGCCATTATTCTTTACCTTGTGCAGCTCACCGGGGGATCCCATCCTTCCGGGGCCATCTCCTTGTCCTCAATGGGGGCCATCGCCTTGCCAGGGAAATACTTCTTCTCAACGACGACTATCTCCTCAAACTCAGCCTTGAGCCTCTCATAGGTGGCCATTAGAGTTTCTGGGGTAGGCATGGTGGGGCCCTTGCTGTTCTTCCAGCTTTCTTTGAGGAGTTTGTCCGCCAACGTCGTTAACTCTTTGGCCAGTGCTTGTTTCTTGGAGTTCTTCGTCTCCATGGGTTGGCCCGCCAACATGGTCAACTCGTTGGTCGGTGCTTGCTTCCTGGAGATCTCTCTCTCTCTCTCTCGAGTGGGTTGTCCGCCGGCAACTCTTTGCCTAGTGCTCCAGGATCCATCAATGAACTGACAAACAAAAATAAATCGAAAGGAAACCACAATCACAATGAAAACGGGAAAAGAATAGGCTGTGAGAATCGGTCGGTGCTTCGCAAAAAGAAGATTCTTGGAATGAAAATATAGTAGCATCACTGATTCGCCCACCTTTCCTTCGTCGGTACAGAAGAAAAATGGCAGAAGTGAGTAGCCTGGAATGAGGTTTTCTTCAAGAAAGGGGAGAAAGGGCTTTAACGCGCATTTGAGTGAAATGATGGTTGCTTCGTCCAGTTCAACTTCGAGGCCACTTTGAGGCCACTTTACCACTACTGGTAAAGGTGTGGGTTTTGTGATATGACGGGTCATGACGGCCACACCGGGGTGACCGGTGAGTCTCGATTGTAGCACCTCGCTGTGATTTGGTGGATGGCACGCGGGCCCGGATGCTTTGATGTCCCGCATGTAGATAGAGCGGCTAGTCATATACTCAATATTGTGCACCACGACCAAGGCAAAGAGGAAAACGAGAGAACTACATATTTATTTACAGTGTAGATTCACTCATTTTGCTCCATATGTACTCATTTAGGGTGTAGTCACTTGTTGAAATCTCTAGAAAGGCAAATACTCCTTTCTGGTTTACAGGGCTATACTAGCAAGTACTACAATAGTGGGCTTATAGCCTACTTACATAGCAATCTTGTCTCATGCAAGAGCCTGGCTATATGCGTGCTCCAAGGGTCTGCACCACGCCCCACCCCTACACGACTGCCACGCCCGGGTTGTGCTTGGCTCTTCACCTCTTTGAGAAAACGAACAATGATGTTACTACTTCTACAGTATCGAATCAACTGCTGCGTGTCCATCCACCGCATGCGGGAAGGATAGCTTATTGTAGTAAGCAAAAGCATGTCCTCGTCTATGAGCCACCGTGCGCATGGGCAAGGGAGAAGGCGTGTAGTAGTAAAATCAAGCTTCTCCTCGTTGTACGAGTTGATGAGACACATCATAGCACTGGCCCCACATGCTTGCCTCTAAACTTGGCTAAAAGACCTGTAGTGTACAATATATTTGCTACAACCTCTAACATTTACCCCACCACAAATTAAAATATATATTCCTTTCTTGATCAGATGAGCGTGCAAACTACAATCTCCATGATGACAGGTAGGGCCAGAAGATTATTTTAATCACAAAATGCTTCAAGACGGCCTCATAGCATGGAGCCGACCCCAACGATTTTAAGCTTAGAGGCACAGTACACACTATCCTAGACTACTCTACACATTAAACTGCCACACGAGCATCTGGGCTGCGCTTGGCTCTTCGCCTCTTCAAGAAGTCGAACAATGATGGTACTATTGCAGTGGAGTACTACAGTATGCTTCTGGCCATCTGACACCGAATGAACTACTTCATGTCCACCGCGTGCGGGAGGGAGAGCGTGTAGTGAAAGCTTCTCCTAGTCCTATGAGCCACCAAGCTCATGGGCGAGGGAGGTGAGGGAGTCCTGGACTAAGGGGTCCTCGGGCGTCCGGCCTGTTATCCATGGGCCGGACTGATGGGCTGTGAAGACAAGAAGGCCGAAGACTGCACCATGTCCGGATTGGACTCTACTTGGCGTGGAAGGCAAGCTTGGCGACCGAAGATTCCTTCTTATGTAACTGACTCCATGTAAACCCTAGATCCCCTCGGTGTCTATATAAATCGAAGGGGATAGTCCGGAAAGGACACCACATATACTCATTACCATATTCATAGGCTAGACTTCTAGGGTTTAGCCATTACGATCTCGTGGTAGATCAACTCTTGTAATACTCATTTTCATCAGGATCAATCGAGCAGGAAGTAGGGTATTACCTCCATACAGAGGGCCCGAACCTGGGTAAACATCGTGTCCCCCGTCTCCTGTTACCATCGATCCTAGACACATAGTTCGGGATCCCCTACCTGAGATCCGCCGGTTTTGACACCGACATTGGTGCTTTCATTGAGAGTTCCACTGTGCCGTCGATGAAAGGCTCGATGGCTCGCCTTGTCGTTAAAGACAACATTACCGCAGGGGTAGTTTTGGCCTCAGGCCAAACCCTCAGGCTAGGCTACTTTACTATGATCGCTCGTTCGGCCACGGAGCCAACGATGACCTCTCGGGCCATCGAAAATCCCCTTCGCATCAACTCCGAGCACTCCAAGCAGATGGATCCGGTTGAGTTTTCGTCCTTAAATGAGCTCCTAGATCGCATCGCCACTTTGGAAATCGTCACAGATTACGATCAGATCGGGCCTAAAACCGACCAGGAAAAAACTAAAACTCCACCAGTCACCCACTAGATCGCGGCAGTCCTGGAGCAGGACAACGAATCTTCTTCTATATTGAAGACGGACTATGTTTGGGTCACCGTTCATGAAGAGCCGGATACTCACCCGCGAAAGCACGCAACCAGCTCTCCGAACATAGCATCGGACGACGCTTCCAAACAATTAGAAGATATTCCGGAACCTGGACTGTCTAGTCCGGAAGGTCGTCGGACTCCGGACAACCGGTTAGGTCGGGGTTCCAATTTAATTCCACCCACCCACCCGGACATAGAGGCTCTCATGAGCATAAAACAACAATCTCAGGAGAAGGTCCACCACTTTTGGGCCAGATTCCTCCTTGTCAAGGACAAGGTAAAAGATTGCCATGACGAGGATGCAATATCAGCGTTCTGCAAAAACTGTGCGGACGAAGGAATCCTCAATGCCATCAATCGATGCCGCATACTAAAATTTGCTGACTTAGCAACCATCGTACAAAAATACTGCGCGATGGAAAGCGCCTGGGAAACTCGGGCAGCTCGCTGGGAACCACCAGCCCCAACCCAACTTCCCCTACAGGCGAAAAGGGCGTACCCTCGGGGCACACCCAGTCCAACAGTCGAAAAACACAAAGCCACTATACGGCACGACACCGTTCTGGAAGGGTGGCTTGATGGCCCATGCAAAATACATACAACAACAGATACCGTGGCAACCCACAACCTTAGAGCATGTTGGATACTATGACAGGAAGCCAAGAGCGGCGAGGACATCGTTATCAAGGACGCCCCAGAACAACACCCCCCAGAAGACGATGACCCAAGAGTATTGACAGTCTTCGAGACATTCACTTCAAATAACAAGTGCAAAAGGGCACTTCGCGAGCTCAACGAAGTCTGCCAAATCGCTGTAATAAACCCATGGAATGACACGGCTATAACATTCAATGCCGGTGATGAACCAAAGTACAGAATAGTACGAGCACCAGCCGCGTTAGTCCTCAGCCCCATCGTGGATGGGTTTCGACTCACCAAGGTCCTCATGGACGCCGACAACAGACTAAATCTCATTTATGGGGACACACTCCATGAAATGGAAATAGACAGGAGCCACATCAAACAAAGTAACACAACCTTCTGGGGAATTATTCCTAGTCGGGAGGCGCGATGCGCGGGCAAAATCACACTTGACGTGGTATTCAGATCGCCGGAGAACTATTGGTCCGAAGAAATAACCTTCCAAGTGGCCCCTTTCAGCAGCAGATATCACGCCCTGTTGGGACGGGATGCTTTTACACGCTTCCAAGCTATACCTCACTACGGATATATGAAGCTCAAAATGCCCGGACAAACGGTATAATCACTCTCGTCAGTGATCCGGACATAGCACTATGTGCTGAAAACAAAACCGCATCCCTGGCCCTAGAGGCACTATCTGAAGCCCTCGCGGCTGACGAATTAACCGCACTACGCTCCACAGTGGACAGGGATGATGTGATCCTCAACAAATGCCCCAAATCCACCTTGTTCAAACCGGCAGAAGAAATAAGCAAATTCTAGGTCCACCCAACGGACCCCAAGAAGACAGCATCCATCGGAGCTCAACTGAACCCAACAGTCGACGCCACACTACGAGAATTCCTGCGCGAAAACTGGGACATATTTGCCTGGCACCCTTCGAATATGCCAGGTATCCCACGCAAGTTGGCCAAACATAGCCTCAACATATTAAAGGGATTTAAACCAGTCAAGCAAACACTTCGGTGCTTTTCCGAACCTAAGCGACAAGCCATGGGAGAGGAGCTGGCCAAGCTCATCGAGGCCGGATTCATCAGAGAAATCAAGCATCCGAACTGGCTGGCAAACCTGGTAATGGTACCAAAGAAAGATAAATCCTGGCACCTATGTGTCAATTTCAAGGATCTCAACAAGGCTTGCCCTAAGGACCCCTTTCCCCTTCCTCGCATTGATCAAATCATTGACGCCACTGCAGGACACGACTCACTGTGTTTCCTCGATACATACTCCGGATACCATCAAATCAAAATGAAGGAATCCAATCAAGCTGCAACAGCATTTATTACCCCATACAGGCCATTCTGCTTCAATACCATGCCCTTTGGGCTCAAGAACGCCGGCGCCACATATCAACGCATGATTCAAACATGCCTGGAGAAACAGATTGGCAAAACAGTAGAAGCTTACGTTGATGACGTTGTCATCAAAACTAGGCACGTGGAAACACTAATAGATGACTTACGTCTTACATTCGACAACCTCAGGGTGTATGACATCATGCTCAACCCAGAAAAGTGTGTCTTTGGCGTCCCCACTGGAAAACTGCCGGGCTTCATCGTCTCCAATAGGGGAATCGAAGCAAACCCAGCCAAAATCCGAGCTTTGTCACAATTGGCTAAGCCAACAGACCTTAAACAAGTTCAAAAACTTGTAGGTTGCGTGGCAGCTCTAAGCCACTTTATCTCCAGATTAGGAGAAAAGGCACTGCCACTCTATCGCCTTCTATGGCGAACCAACCACTTCGAGTGGACGGACGCGGCAACAGCCGGACTGGAAGAAATGAAAACCCTTCTTACGAGCAATCCAATCCTGGCCACAACAAACGCCGGCGAACCAATGTTATTATACATATCGGCAACACATCAGGTGGTGAGCGCCGTACTCGTCGTTGAACGAGAACAGGACGGACATAAATTCCCGCTTCAGAAGCCAGTATACTACGTATCTACTGTCCTTACACCATGCAAATCCCGGTACCCTCATTATCAAAAAATAGCATACGCGGTCTTCATGGCATCTCGAAAGCTCCGTCACTACTTCCAGGAGTGTTCGATCACGGTGGCCTCCGAAGTACCACTCAACGACATTATAAAAAACCGCGATGCTATGGGCCAGATTGCCAAATGGGCCATTGAGCTCCTGCCATTCGACATTACATATAAACCATGTCAAGCTATCAAATCCCAAGTACTGGCCGACTTCATCGCCGAATGGACAGAGGCCGAACTCCCTAAAGAGTTCAGCACATACTCCAATTGGGTCATGCACTTCGACAGCTCCAAAATGCTGGCAGGGTTAGGAGCGGGTGTCGTTTTAACGTCCCCTATCGGATACATCGTCCAGTACGTTCTCCAAATACTATACACAGACTCCAATAATGCAGCCATGTGGCACCCCAGCTCAGAGAAACCAGAACACCCCATATTCCATCCCAGAGATCGAGGAGAAGTCTCTGGAATACGGCACTGCTTGACATAGAACAAATCAGCTCTTATTACAAGAATAATAATTACACGGGTCTGATGTTACAATGGTCACATCAGCATGGCGACACTGCGTCTGTGATACTACACTTGCTCTATGCTAGCAGCGGAACATCTCATAGCAGCGGAAAACTTCTAGTAGCGGAACAACGACAAAGGTGGTGAACTCCACTCCGCAGGGACTCTAGCTGGGACACGATCTAGCTCGCACGAACGGAAACCACGACAAGCAATCAAGCAATCACGGCATCACCTGCAATCTGGCATGACACGCCAGGTCAGTACATTGAATGTACTTGCAAGCTCACAACAATCATAAACATCAAGGCAAGACAGTAACATAGCATCAATAGGTTAATTAATTATCAACTACCATGATGAAGCAACTACTAAGCATGAGATAAACTAATACAATGCTAATACATCACCATCTCAGATCTCCATAACCATATCTCTCCTGGCTAACCGGACAATCAATATACCCTCTCGATCAACTCATGATCGAAACCATACGATGATCTTTCCTGCGATCACTACCATGACCAACACTTGGTCTCAAACTGTGATCTTTCTGGCGATCACTACCACGACCAACACTTGGTCTCCAACCTCATCATCAACATCCTGCTACCTGTACTGCTCAACATATCAACATATAAATCACCTATAAGTCATTCCGTCATGTGAGTGTTGATCGAACGGTGGGACCTAGTACGGGCGCGACTATCGATAGATTAAATACACTCTGCAGAGCTAGCACACTATACTCACACCACAGAACCCATGGCCTCGTACTCCCATTCGGGTGGACCAACGGTGTTCCGACAGAACCAATCTACTGCCATGACGCTCTCCCGGCCACTCTGACCCACTCCCAACTGGGCTAGTCCTGGGTGGCCCCGTGTCTACCAAAGACACCCCGACCACCGTCGTGGTCAAAACACTCCCACTCGGGGACACTCCCACTCGGGGACACGCGCGCAAAATCCAACTATGGTCACACAAGGTTATGTCTGCTTACCGGGCCACGGTACGCATGCCCATAACTGTAACACCCCGGATGTAACTTTCCCAATTTGTACTCCAACTCTTGCCGTTTCCAGCGTTAAGTTATTTTATTTTCTCGGGTTCGGGTCTTTGTCTCCGTGTGTTGTTGTCGTTGTCATGCGTCTCATATCATGTCATCATGTGCATTGCATTTGCATACGTGTTCGTCTCATGCATTCAAGCTTTTTCCCCGTTGTCCGCTTTGCATTCCGGTGCTTCGTTCTCCTCCCGTGGTCATTTCTAGCTTTCTTTCGTGTGTGGGGATTAAACATTTTTGGATTGGACCGAGACTTGCCAAGCGGCCTTGGTTTACTACCGGTAGACCGCCTGTCAAGTTTCGTATCATTTGGACTTCGTTTGATACTCCAACGGTTAACCGAGGGACCGAAAAGGCCTCGTGTGTGTTGCAGCCTAACACCCCTCCAATTTGGCCCAAAACCCACCTAACTCTGCTCCATCATCTAGAGCGTTCGATCATGATTGTGTGGCCGAAAACCGCACCCCATTTGGACTCTCCTAGCTCCCTCTACCTATAAAATAGCATCTCCCCCGAAATTTCTGGATCAAATCCACCCTAGACCTAGATCCCCCTCCTCTCCGCGCGGCCGGACGTGTCCGCCCGCCGCCGGACGAAAAATCCCGCCGCCACCGCCGCCACATGGCACGCCACCATTGGCCCCGCCTCCGCCGCCGTTCCACTCCGCCGCCAGGCCCGGGAGGCCCGTGGCCGGCCCCCGAGGCCCACCTCGCCTCGCCCCGCCGCCCGGTGAAGCTGCCGCCCGCGCCTCCTTCTTCCTCGGCCGCGGCAGCCCGGCGCCGCCTCGCCTCCTTCTCCGGTCGCCGCCACCCGAACCGCGCCGCGTCCCGCCGCCCGGCGAGCTCGCCGCCCCGAGCCGCCGCCGGAGCACGCCGGCGTCGCCCCCAAGCGCCGGCCCGTCCTCTCCCTCGTCGTCCGGTAAGAGCTCCGGCGGGATCCCGACGAACCTCGGATTCCGCACCCGGCGAAACCCTAGATCTGTCCCGGAGAGGTTCAATTTTTTGTCTAAGTCCTTGGAATTGCAGATCCATGTGCTCATGTCCGTAGCTCCGTAACTTTGCATCCGTAGCTCCGATTCATGCATATAGCATATCAAAATGTTCATCTCAGAGAGTACATCATTTCTTTCCATTGCATCATTTTCATTTGAGTTCATCTTGATGCCCGAAATGCTGTTAGAAGAGGGCTACTTGAGATTATTGTCAGATCTGCTACTCCATTTAGGTTTTTGTCATTTTTGCCATGATTATTGTGTGCATGCTATGCCCTGGTGCTCTACATGTGTTTTGTTAAGGGTTTTGTCATCTTTCCAGAGGTGCAACCCATGTATATTTAGGATGTGTGTGGTGACTAGTGCAAGCTTGCAAAGTGGTGCACTTAGTAATTCTGTTTTCAGGGACTTAGTAATTTCACTAAGTCCTGGAGATGTTTAGCTCATGATGCCATATGTTCATGTTGTTTCCTAGTGATCCATGCCCCTTTTGAGGATGATCAGTAAGGATGTTTTGTTAATCTTGTAGTGCTCTATCCATCCATGTCTTTGTTTGAAATTATGGAGGACCCTAGCTTGAGTCAATCGAGCTCTACTTTTGCTACTTTGCAAATCTGGGCAGATTGTCAACTTGTTTGCAATTTTGTCGGTGATGTTGTAGTTGATCCGTGGATGCTATGCTATTGTTCTTGCCATGTATAGCTTGCATTTTGTGCCTTCTTGATGGGTGTATGATTGTCTTGCCATGACTTTCTCTGTAGTGAGTGCATCAAGCTCGTAAACATGCCTACTTGAGTTATATTTCAGCATGTGTCAGTTTTCACTAAGTCTGAAAACTGATTATGTTTTTGCTATGTTCACATGCTTGCAATTGTATTTTCTGATCCCTTTTGGCTCAAGGTCACTAAGGGACTTTTGTTAAGCTCTTTGAGTAGCTCCATGCCATGCTTTACTTTGCCATGTTCAGGTCCTGTAGCATGTAGTTTTGTTGCTCCAAAGAGTGCAACCTGATCTGAAATTCCAGACAAGTGTTAGTTTCACTAAGTCTGAGATCTGTTTGCCATATGCATTTTTGCCATGCTTGTTTGAACCTGTTAATTGATGAATTGGCCGTAGCTCAGTGCTAGACTTTTGTTAAGAATCTTGTGTGCATCCCTGCCATGTATTTTGTTGTCATGTTTGGGTGCTTTAGCTTGTTCATTTCGTTGCATTTAGATGGCTACTTGCTGTAAATTGCAGACCGGTGCCATATTTGAATCACTTGCCATTTTCAAACCGTAACTCCGATTCCGGTGTTCTTTATATCGTTTTCAAGCGATTTCATCTCATCTTTCCAGTGGCACACTTGGATTTCCAAGTTGAGGCCAGGTTCGTGCATTTCCTGTCATATCTTGCATTTGGCATCCCGCATCGCATCCCGCATAGGATATCATCATTGCATCATATTGCTTGATCCTTGCACGTGGTTGCTTGTATCCTTGCTGCTTGTTTGTCTTGTTTGGGTAGAGCCGGGAGACGAGTTCGCTAACGAGGAGCCCGTTGAGTTTGCTTTCGAGGATCCAGTCAACTATGACAACTATGCAGGCAAGATGATCATACCCTCGAAATCACTACTATCTTTGCTATGCTAGTTTGCTCGCTCTTTTGCTATGCCAATGCTACGATGCCTACCACTTGCTTGCAAGCCTCCCAAATTTCCATGTCAAACCCTAACCCACCATGTCCTAGCAAACCGTTGATTGGCTATGTTACCGCTTTGCTCAGCCCCTCTTATAGCGTTGCTAGTTGCAGGTGAAGATTGGAGGCCGTTCCTCATTGGAACATTTATTTACTTGTTGGGATATCATTATATTGCTATGTTATCTTAATGCATCTATATACTTGGTAAAGGGTGGAAGGCTTGGCCTCTCGCCTAGTGTTTTGTTCCACTCTTGCCGCCCTAGTTTCCGTCATATCGGTGTTATGTTCCCGGATTTTGCGTTCCTTACGCGGTTGGGTTATAATGGGAACCCCTTGATAGTTCGCCTTGATTAAAGCTTTTACAACAATGCCCAACCTTGGTTTTACCATTCGCCACCTAGCCTCTTTTTCCCCTGGGTTCCCGGAGCCCGAGGGTCATCTTATTTTAAACCCCCCCTGGGCCAGTGCTCCTCTGAGTGTTGGTCCGACCGAGTAGACTGCGGGGCCACCTCGGGGAAACTTGAGGGTTGGTTTTACTCATAGGATGTCTCATTTGAGTGTGCCCTGAGAACGAGATATGTGCAGCTCCTATCAGGATTTGTCGGCACATTCGGGCGGTGTTGCTGGTCTTGTTTTAACCTGTCGAAGTGTCTTGAAGAACCGAGATACCGAGTCTGATCGGAACGTCTTGGCAGGAGGTCTATTCCTTCTTGACCGTGAGAGCTTGTCATGGGCTAAGTTGGGACTCCCCTGCAGGGATTTGAACTTTCGAAAGTCGTGCCCGCAGTTATGGGCAGATGGGAATTTGTTAATGTCCGGTTATAGATAACTTTAACCTTAACTTAATTAAAATGAATCAACTGAGTGTGTTACCGTGATGGCCTCTTCTCGGCGGAGTCCAGGAAGTGGACACGGTGTTGGAGTAATGTTTGCGCAGGTTGTTCTCTAGTTTCTCACTCGCGCTTTGCCTCCTCTTCTCGCTCTCTTTTGCGAATAAGTTAGCCACAATATTTGCTAGATGCTTGCTACAGCTCCACATATTTACCTTGTCTTACCTATAAGCTTAAATAGTCTTGATCGCGAGGGTGCAAGATTGCTGAGTCCCTGTGGCTCACAGATTACTATTACACCAGATGCAGGGCCTGATGATTCCGCTCCAGGAGACGCGTATGAGCTCAAGTGGGAGTTCGATGAAGACTCTCAACGTTATTATGTTTCCTTTCCTGATGATTAGTAGTGGTGCCCAGTTGGGGGTGAACGGGACCGTTGTCGCATGTTGGGTTCTCTTTTATTTTGGTATCGTAGTCGGGCCATGAGTGTTTGGATGATGTTATGTTATTTATGTACTTGATTGACGTGGCGAGTGTAAGCCAACTATGTTATCTCCCCTTTCATTATTATATTACATGGGATGTTGTGAAGATTGCCTAACTTGCGACATATGCCTTCAATGCGATTATGCCTCTAAGTCGTGCCTCGACACGTGGGAGATATAGTCGCATCGAGGGTGTTACAAGTTGGTAATCAGAGCCTTTCCCGACCTTAGGAGCCCCATTGCTTGATCGTTTTTAGCGGCCGAGTTGTGTCTAGAAAAATGTTTTGAGTCATTTAGGAATTATATATCGGAGAGCTTAGGAATTCTTTTTACTTCCCAGTTTCCTCATCGCTCTGGTAAGGCATCCTGATGTAGAGTTTTGACTCTTCTATTCTCAAATTTCACTAAAAAAATTTAGGATCACGCGGGTATCTTGGAATCGTTCCGATGGTTTTATGATGAGAACATTGTCTTGGTGCCTCCTGTCAGGGGTTTAGTGGAAGTGTCCCGGGGAGTTGAGCTCTGAGGTGTTGTCGTCATAATTTTATCGTTGCAGTTTTGGAATACCTGAGTTTAGTACGCCGACATCGAAAATCTCTTTTATGCAGTTCGTTGGTGAGATAACCTCGACGCCACCCAGTACTGGGGCGGGAGTTCGGGAGTATCGCCATAACTTGTATAACGGATGCTTTTCGAAGGTTGAGGTAGATGGTTTCCAAAGTTTTCTTGGTTATGTGTTGAAGGATGGATACAGCTGGATGTAGGATTTGCTAGTTTGGGTGAGATATTATGCTTCCCTTGTATCCCCAACACCTGATTGCATAACTGGAAACGTTCGGGAGTTTCATAGGTGGGAATTCTAGTAGCTCTAGTTCTTCTTCCACGGATATTGGTTTGAGATTGGGATTTCTTACCGATTATTCGTTCTTGATCCGTACCTTGTTGATTTATTTCTCTACCTTAATTTTACGTGGCTTCTCAATTTATGGATATGTGACCATTTCAAGAGGAATGTATTCGTTCATTTTGTTCGGATGTGAAGACTATATGTTACAATTTTCATTCCGTTGGATTCAGCTTCAATATTTGTCTGTCAATGTGCTAATGGTGGTCAACCTCTTCAGGATGGCTCCTCCTGATGGGGAACGTTGCAGAAAACAAAAAATTTCCTACGGTTTCACCAAGATCCATCTAGGAGTTCATCTAGCAATGAGTGATCGGATTGCATCTACATACCTTTATAGATCACGCGCGGAAGCGTTCAAAGAATGGGGATGAGGAAGGCGTACTCGACGTGATCCAAATCACCGGAGATCCTAGCGCCGAACGGACGGCACCTCCGCGTTCGACACACGTACGGTTAGCGTAATGTCTCCTCCTTCTTGATCCAGCAAGGGGAAGGAAAGGTTGAGGAAGATGGCACCAGCAGCAGCACGACGGCGTGGTGGTGGTGGAGCTGCAGTACTCCGGCAGGGCTTCGCTAAGCTCTATGGAGGAGGAGGATGTGTTGGAGAGGGAGAGGGAGGCACCAAAGGCGTGGTGTGAGAGGCCCTCCTTCCCCACTATATATAGGGAGTCCAAGGGGGGGCGCCGGCCCTAGGAGATCCAATCTCCTAGGGGGGTGCGGCCAAGGGGAGGAATCCCTCCTCCCCAAGGCACCTAGGAGGTTCCTTCCCCCTTTGGGACTCTTCCCTTCTTGAACCCTAGGCGCATGGGCCTCTTGGGGCTGGTGCCCTTGGCCCATATAGGCCAAGGCGCACCCCCTACAGCCCATGTGGCCCCCCAGGGCAGGTGGCCCCACCCGGTGGACCCCCGGGACCCTTCCGGTGGTCCCGGTACAATACCGGTGACCCCGAAACTTGTCCCGATGCCCGAAATAGCACTTCCTATATATAATTCTTTACCTCCGGACCATTCCGGAACACCTCGTGACGTCATGGATCTCATCTGGGACTCCGAACAACATTCAGGTTACTGCATATACATATCCCTACAACCCTAGCATCACCGAACCTTAAGTGTGTAGACCCTACGGGTTCGGGAGACATGTAGACATGACCGAGATCGCTCTTCGGTCAATAACCAACAGTGGGATCTGGATACCCATGTTGGCTCCCACATGCTCCTCGATGATCTCATCGGATGAACCACGATGTCGAGGATTCAAGCAACCCCGTATACAATTCCCTTTGTCAATCGGTATGTTACTTGCCCGAGATCCGATCGTCGGTATCCCAATACCTCGTTCAATATCGTTACCGGCAAGTCACTTTACTCGTGCCGTAATGCATGATCCCGTGACCAGACACTTGGTCACTTTGAACTCATAATGATGATGCATTACCGAGTGGGCCCAGTGATACCTCTCCGTCATACGGAGTGACAAATCCCAGTCTTGATCCGTGTCAACCCAACAGACACTTTCGGAGATACCCGTAGTATACCTTTATAGTCACCCATTTACGTTGTGACGTTTGGTACACCCAAAGCACTCCTACGGTATCCGGGAGTTACACAATCTCATGGTCTAAGGAAAGGATACTTGACATTGGAAAAACCCTAGCAAACGAACTATACGATCTTGTGCTATGTTTAGGATTGGGTCTTGTCCATCACATCATTCTCCTAATGGTGTGATCTCGTTATCAATGACATCCAATGTCCATAGTCAGGAAACCATGACTATCTGTTGATCAACGAGCTAGTCAACTAGAGGCTTACTAGGGACATGTTGGTGTCTATTATTCACACATGTATTACGATTTCCGGATAACACAATTATAGCATGAATAATGACAATTATCATGAACAAGGAAATATAATAATAATGCTTTTATTATTGCCTCTAGGGCATATTTCCAACAGTCTCCCACTTGCACTAGAGTCAATAATCTAGTTACATTGTGATGAATCGAACACCCATGGAATTCTGGTGTTGATCATGTTTTGCTCTAGGGAGAGGTTTAGTCAACGGATCTGTGTCTCCATCTTGAACATTTTCACGAATGGAGTTGAAGCGACGCTTGATGTGCCTCGTCTTCTTGTGAAACCTGGGCTCCTTGGCAAGTGCAATAGCTCCGGTGTTGTCATAGAAGAGTTTGATTGGCCCTGACGCATTGGGTATGACTCCTAGGTCGGTGATGAACTCCTTCACCCAAATTGCTTCATGTGCTGCCTCCGAGGCTGCCATGTACTCCGCTTCACATGTAGATCCCGCCACGACGCTCTGCTTGCAACTGCACCAGCTTACTGCCCCACCATTCAAAATATACACGTATCCGGTTTGTGACTTTGAGTCATCCAGATCTGTGTCGAAGCTAGCATCGACGTAACCCTTTACGACAAGCTCTTCGTCTCCTCCATAGACGAGAAACATTTCCTTAGTCCTTTTCAGGTACTTCAGGATATTCTTGACCACTGTCCAATGTTCCTTGCCGGGATTACCTTGGTACCTTCCTACCAAACTTACGGCAAGGTTTACATCAGGTCTGGTACACAACATGGCATACATAATAGAACCTATGGCTGAGGCATAGGGGATGACACTCATCTCTTCTATATCTTCTGCCGTGGTCGGACATTGAGCTGAGCTCAATTTCACACCTTGCAACACAGGCAAGAACCCCTTCTTAGACTGGTCCATATTGAACTTCTTCTATATCTTATCAAGGTATGTGCTTTGTGAAAGACCTATGAGGCGTCTTGATCTATCTCTATATGCCTAATATATAAGCAGCTTCTCCAAGGTCCTTCATTCAAAAACTCTTATTCAAGTAGGCCTTAATGCTGTCCAAGAGTTCTATATCATTTCCCATCAAAAGTATGTCATCTACATATAATATGAGAAATGCTACAGAGCTCCCACTCACTTTCTTGTAAACGCAGGCTTCTCCATAAGTCTGCGTAAACCCAAACGCTTTGATCATCTCATCAAAGCGAATGTTCCAACTCCGAGATGCTTGCACCAGCCCATAAATCGAGCATTGGAGCTTGCACACCTTGTTAGCATTCTTAGGATCGACAAAACCTTCTGGCTGCATCATATACAATTCTTCCTTGAGGAAACCATTAAGGAATGCTGTTTTGACGTCCATTTGCCATATCTCATAATCATAGAATGCAGCAATTGCTAACATGATTCGGACGGACTTCAGCTTCGCTACCGGTGAGAAAGTCTCATCGTAGTCAACACCTTGAACTTGTCGATAACCCTTAGCGACAAGCCGAGCTTTATAGATGGTCACATTACCATCCGCGTCTGTCTTCTTCTTAAAGATCCATTTATTTTCTATGGCTCGCCGCTCAATGGGCAAGTCAGTCAAAGTCCATACTTCTTTTCATACATGGATCCTATCTCGGATTTCATGGCTTCTAGCCATTTGTTGGAATCCGGGCCTGCCATCGCTTCCTCATAGTTCGAAGGTTCACCGTTGTCTAACAACATGATTTCCAAGACAGGGTTGCCGTACCACTCTGGTGCGGAACGTGTCCTTGTGGACCTTCGAATTTCAGTAGCAACTTGATCTGAAGTTTCATGATCATCATCATTAACTTCCTCTCTAGTGGGTGCAGGCACCTCAGGAACATTTTCTTGAGTTGCGCCATTTTCCGGTTCAAGAGGTAATACTTCATCAAGTTCTACTTTCCTCCCACTTACTTATTTCGAGAGAAACTCTTTCTCTAGAAAGGATCCATTCTTGGCAACAAAGATCTTGCCTTCGTATCTGAGGTAGAAGGTATACCCAATAGTTTCTTTAGGGTATCCTATGAAGACGCATTTTTCCGACTTGGGTTCGAGCTTTTCAGGTTGAAGTTTCTTGACATAAGCATCGCATCCCCAAACTTTTAGAAACGACAGCTTAGGTTTCTTCCCAAACCATAATTCATATGGTATCGTCTCAACGGATTTCGACGGAGCCCTATTTAAAGTGAATGTGGCAGTCTCTAAAGCATACCCCCAAAAAGATAGCGGTAAATTGGCAAGAGACATCATAGATCGCACCATATCTAATAGAGTGCGATTACGACATTCGGACACACCATTACGCTCAGGTGTTCCAGGCGGCGTGAGTTGTGAACCTATTCCACTTTTTCTTAAGTGTGTGCCAAACTCGTGACTCAAGTATTCTCCTTCACGATCTGATCGCAGGAACTTGATTTTCCTGTCACGTTGATTCTCAACCTCACTTTGAAATTCCTTGAACTTTTCAAAGGTCTCAGACTTGTGTTTCATTAAGTAGACATACCCATATCTACTCAAGTCATCAGTGAGGGTGAGAACATAATGATAGCCACCGCGAGCCTCAACACTCATTGGACCTCACACATCAGTATGTATGATTTCCAATAAGTTGGTTGCTCGCTCCATTGTTCCTGAGAACAGAGTCTTGGTCATTTTACCCATAAGGCATGGTTCGCACGTGTCAAATGATTCGTAATCAAGAGACTCTAAAAGTCCATCAGCATGGAGCTTCTTCATGCGTTTGACACCTATGTGACCAAGGCGGCAGTGCCACAAGTATGTGGGACTATCATTATTAATCTTACATCTTTTGGTACTCACACAATGAACATGTGTAGCATTACGCTCGAGATTCATTAGAAATAAACCATTCACCATCGGAGCATGACCATAAAACATATCTCTCATATAAATAGAACAACCATTATTCTCGGATTTAAATGAGTAGCCATCTCGAATTAAACGAGATCCTGATACAATGTTCATGCTCAAAGCTGGCACTAAATAACAATTATTAAGGTTTAAAACTAATCCCAAAGGTAAATGTAGAGGTAGCGTGCTGACGGCGATCACATTGACCTTGGAACCATTCCCGACGCGCATCGTCACCTCGTCCTTTGCCAGTCTCCGTTTATTCCGCAGCTCCTGTTTTGAGTTACAAATGTGAGCAACCGCACCAGTATCAAATACCCAGGAGCTACTATGAGTACTGGTAAGGTACACATCAATTACATGTATATCACATATACCTTTCGTTTTGCTGGCCTTCTTGTCCGCTAAGTATTTGGGGCAGTTCCGCTTCTAGTGACCACTTTCCTTGCAATAAAAGCACTCAGTCTCGGGCTTGGGTCCATTCTTTGGCTTCTTCCCGGCAGCTTGCTTGCCGCGCGCGGCAACTCCCTTGCCGTCCTTCTTGAAGGTTTTCTTACCCTTGCCTTTCTTGAACTTAGTGGTTTTATTCACCATCAACACTTGATGTTCCTTTTTGACTTCTACCTCTGCTGATTTCAGCATTGCAAATACTTCAGGAATGGTCTTTTCCATCCCCTGCATATTGAAGTTCATCACAAAGCTCTTATAGCTTGGTGGAAGCGACTGAAGGATTCTGTCAATGACCGCGTCATCCGGGAGATTAACTCCCAGCTGAGTCAAGCGGTTATGCAACCCAGACATAGTGAGTATGTGCTCACTGATAGAACTGTTTTCCTCCATCTTACAGTTGAAGAACTTGTCGGAGACTTGATATCTCTCGACCCGGGCATGAGCTTGGAAAACCATTTTCAGCTCCTCGAACATCTCATATGCTCCGTGTCTCTCAAAACGCTTTTGGAGTCCCGGCTCTAAGCTGTAAAGCATGCCGCACTGAACGAGGGAGTAATCATCAGCACGTGTCTGCCAAGCGTTCATAACGTCTTGGTTCTGTGGGACGGGAGGGTCACCTAGCGGTGCTTGTAGGACATAATCTTTCTTGGCAGCTATGAGGATGATCCTCAGGTTCCGGACCCAGTCCGTGTAGTTGCTGCCATTGTCTTTCAGCTTGGTTTTCTCTAGGAACGCGTTGAAGTTGAGGACTACGTTGGCCATTTGATCTACAAGACATATTGTAAAGATTTTAGACTAAGTTCATGATAATTAAGTTCATCTAATCAAATTATTCAATGAACTCCCACTTAGATAGACATCCCTCTAGTCATCTAAGTATAACATGATCCGAGTTAACTGGGTCGTGTCCGATCATCACGTGAGACGGACTAGTCAACATCGGTGAACATCTTCATGTTGATCGTATCTTCTATATGACTCATGCTCGATCTTTCGGTCTTCTGTGTTCCGAGGCCATGTTTGTACATGCTAGGCTCGTCAAGTCAACCTTAAGTGTTTGCATGTGTAAATCTGTCTTACACCCGTTGTATGTGAACGTTGGAATCTAACACCCGATCATCACGTGGTGCTTCGAAACAACGTACTGTCGCAACGGTGCACAGTTAGGGGAAACACTTTCTTGAAATTATTATGAGGGATCATCTTATTTACTACCGTCGTTCTAAGTAAACAAGATGCAAAACATGATAAACAACACATGCAATCAAATAATAATAGTGACATGATATGGCCAATATCACATAGCTCCTTTGATCTCCATCTTGGGGCTCCATGATCATCTTGTCACTGGCATGACACCATGATCTCCATCATCATGATCTCCATCATCGTGTCTCCATGAAGTTGCTCGCCAACTATTACTTCTACTACTACGGCTAACGCATTTAGCAATAAAGTAAAGTAACTTACATGGCGTTTCTCAATGACACGCAGGTCATACAAAAAATAAAGACAACTCCTATGGCTCCTGCCGGTTGTCATAGTCACCGACATGCAAGTCGTGATTCCTATTACAATAGCATGAACATCTCATACATCACATATATATCATTCATCATTGATCACAACTTTGGCCATATCATATCACAAAGCACTTGCTGCAAAAACAAGTTAGACGTCCTCTAATTGTTGTTGCAAGTTTTACGTGGCTGAAATAGGGTTCTAGCAAGAACGTTTTCTTACCTACGTGAAAGCACAACGTGATTTGTCAACTTCTATTTACCCCTTCATAAGGACCCTTTTCATCGAATCCGCTCCAACTAAAGTGGGAGAGACAGACACCCGCCAACCACCTTATGCAACTAGTGCATGTTAGTCGGTAGAACCGGTCTCACGTAAGCGTACGTGTAAGGTTGGTCCGGGCCGCTTCATCCCACAATACCGCTGAAGCAAGATAAGACTAGTAGCGGCAAGAAAGTTGACAACATCTACGCCCACAACAAATTTGTGTTCTACTCGTGCAAGAGAACTACGCATAGACCTAGCTCATGATGCCACTGTTGGGGAACGTTGCAAAAAACAAAAAAAATCCTACGGTTTCACCAAGATCCATCTAGGAGTTCATCTAGCAATGAGTGATCGGATTGCATCTACATACCTTTGTAGATCACACGCGGAAGCGTTCAAAGAATGGGGATGAGGAAGGCGTACTCGACGTGATCCAAATCACCGGAGATCCTAGCGCCGAACGGACGGCACCTCCGCGTTCAACACACGTACGGTCAGCGTAACGTCTCCTCCTTCTTGATCCAGCAAGGGGAAGGAGAGGTTGAGGAAGATGGCACCAGCAGCAGCACGACGGCGTGGTGGTGGTGGAGCTGTAGTACTCCGGCAGGGCTTCGCTAAGCTCTATGGAGGAGGAGGATGTGTTGGAGAGGGAGAGGGAGGCACCAAAGGCGTGGTGTGAGAGGCCCTCCTTCCCCACTATATATAGGGAGTCCAAGGGGGGGGCGCCATCCCTAGGAGATCCAATCTCCTAGGGGGTGCGGACAAGGGGAGGAAACCCTCCTCCCCAAGGCACCTAGGAGGTGCCTTCCCCCTTTGGGACTCTTCCCTTCTTGAACCCTAGGCGCATGGGCCTCTTGGGGCTGGTGCCCTTGGCCCATATAGGCCAAGGCGCACCCCCTACAGCCCATGTGGCCCCCCGAGGCAGGTGGCCCCACCCGGTGGACCCCCGGGACCCTTCCGGTGGTCCCGGTACAATACCGGTGACCCCGAAACTTGTCCCGATGCCCGAAATAGCACTTCCTATATATAATTCTTTACCTCCGGACCATTCCGGAACACCTCGTGACGTCCGGGATCTCATCTGGGACTCCGAACAACATTCAGGTTACTGCATATACATATCCCTACAACCCTAGCGTCACCGAACCTTAAGTGTGTAGACCCTACGGGTTCGGGAGACATGTAGACATGACCGAGATCGCTCTCCGGTCAATAACCAACAGCGGGATCTGGATACCCATGTTGGCTCCCACATGCTCCTCGATGATCTCATCGGATGAACCACGATGTCGAGGATTCAAGCAACCCCGTATACAATTCCCTTTGTCAATCGGTATGTTACTTGCCCGAGATCCGATCGTCGGTATCCCAATACCTCGTTCAATCTCGTTACCGGCAAGTCACTTTACTCGTGCCGTAATGCATGATCCCGTGACCAGACACTTGGTCACTTTGAGCTCATAATGATGATGCATTACCGAGTGGGCCCAGTGATACCTCTCCGTCATACGGAGTGACAAATCCCAGTCTTGATCCGTGTCAACCCAACAGACACTTTCGGAGATACCCGTAGTATACCTTTATAGTCACCCATTTACGTTGTGACATTTGGTACACCCAAAGCACTCCTACGGTATCCGGGAGTTACACGATCTCATGGTCTAAGGAAAGGATACTTGACATTGGAAAAACCCTAGCAAACGAACTATACGATCTTGTGCTATGTTTAGGATTGGGTCTTGTCCATCACATCATTCTCCTAATGATGTGATCTCGTTATCAATGACATCCAATGTCCATAGTCAGGAAACCATGACTATCTGTTGATCAACGAGCTAGTCAACTAGAGGCTTACTAGGGACATGTTGGTGTCTATGATTCACACATGTATTACGATTTCCGGATAACACAATTATAGCATGAATAAAGACAATTATCATGAACAAGGAAATATAATAATAATGCTTTTATTATTGCCTCTAGGGCATATTTCCAACACCTCCAATGCGCACGACTCTGAATCCTGATCCGCCACCACCTCCACCTCCTCCAGAGGCATGGCAAGCTGTGATGGCCGCAACCAATGCAAACACAGTTGATCATGCAAATTCTTCAAGAGCGAAATCAAGGCAACCAAGGGAATCAAGGCAGCAATCAGAATCACTTTGCTACACTCAACCAGTTCCTTGCTAACGGGCCAAAGACTTTCAACAATTGTGTTGAGGCAACCGATGCTGACGATTGGCTTGTGGATCTGTGTAAGCATTTCGAGTGCAGTAACGTCAGGCCTGAGGACTTTGTCAAGTTCGCTTCCTTCCAACTCAAAGATCAAGCTGCAGAATGGTTCCAGCAGTACAAGGACTCCAGAGGTGGCCATGTTATCACCTGGGATGACTTCCATCGAGATTTCCGAGCTCATCATATTCCCCAGAGCGTGGTTGAAAGCAAGCGTGAGGAATTCCGCAATCTGAAGCAAGGCTCTTTGTCTGTCTATGACTACAACAAGTTGTTTCAGAAGCTTGATCGCTTTGCCAAGCAGGACGTCCCTGATGAGAAGAGCATGATATACCAGTTCAGAGGTGGTCTCAGAGAAGAAATTCAGTTAGCTCTTGTTCTCTTCGAGCCCTTGAGATACGATGAGTTCTACAACATGGCACTGAAGCAAGAGGCTGCTCAGTTGAAGTGTGATGCTTCCAAGAAGCGAGCCAGAGATGTTACTCCTTCTTCCTCTACTCAAGTGGCCAAGCAGCAGAAGTTTTGGCTTCCTCCTCCTCCGTTCCGTCAGCCGTATCAGCAGAAGAGCAAAGGTGGCAGTGGTTCTTCCCACCCACCCAACCCTGGCTTTCATAACAAGACTTCGTCTCAAGCTCCAAGATCAAGTGCTCCGTATCACCGTCCGCTTTCAGAGGTCACGTGCAACAAGTGCCAACAGAAGGGTCACTATGCCAACAAGTGTCTCAACCAGAGGTGTCTTCTTCCTCCTCCTCCTATGAGATCGGTAAGTACAGCTGTGGTCAAGCATAACCCCAAGCACGCCAAGGTCAATTTGATGAATGCAGCCCAGGCAGAGGACTCGTCAGATGTGATCATGGGTAACCTTCCTATTAACGATGTTCCTGCAAAAGTTCTTTTTGACACTGGTGCATCGCATTCCTTTTTGTCATGTCCTTTTGCATCGAAGCACAATTTTGATACCGAGATCATGCACAAAGTCATGCAAGTTGTTTCTCCCGGCAAGCTTTTGACTTCTAGTTTGGTTGCTCCCGATATCTCTATCACGTTGGGCGACTACAAGTTTCTCTCTTCTCCGGTGGTTCTTGGTAACTCGGATATTGATCTTATTCTTGGAATGGATTAGCTAGGCACATCTTGATTGTGCTGCCAGGCAGATTCAATTGACTCATTCGTCTGAGGATGTAATTGTCTTTGCCGCTCGTGATAATACAATCCGTCTGTTTTTCTCTCAATGAGAAGGGTGAATTGGACGCTATTTCGCAAATTCCAGTCGTTTGCGAATATCAAGACGTCTTTCCAGAAGCGCTTCCAGGAATGCCTCCGCACCGGCCAGTTGAATTCGTTATTGATCTTGAGCCTGGCACGGAACCTGTGTGCAAACGTCCTTACAAGCTCGGACCTGAAGAGTTGAAGGAGCTGAAGAAGCAACTCGATATTCAAGAGAAAATGGGTCTCATCCGGCCTAGTTCTTCTCCGTGGGGTTGTGGTGTTCTTTTTGTGAAGAAGAAGGATGGAACGGACCGACTTTGTGTTGATTACCGTCCAGTGAACAAGAAGACCATCAAGAACAAATACCCACTTCCCAACATCAACGAGCTGTTCGAACAACTCAAAGGTGCCCAAGTATTCTCCAAGCTTGATCTCCGTATGGGTTATCATCAGATTCGAATCCGTGAGCAAGATATTCCCAAGATGGCTTTCAGGACAAGCGTTGGTTCATATGAATACACTGTCATGTCTTTTGGCCTCGTCAACGCTCCTCCGACATTCTCTCGCATGATGAACTTCATCTTCAATGCATACACCAATGACTTCGTTTTGGTCTATCTCGATGACATTCTGGTTTTCTCCAAGAACAAGGAAGATCATGCCAAGCACTTGCGTTTGGTACTCGATAAGCTTAGGGAACATCAGTTCTACGCCAAGTTCTCCAAGTGTGAATTTTGGCTCCATGAAGTGCTTTATCTTGCTCATATCATCTCTGCCAAGGGCATTGTCGTGAATCCTGAGAAGGTGTCTGCAATTGTGAATTGGGAACCTCCTCAGAATGTGAAGCAACTCCGTAGCTTCCTCGGTCTCGCAAGCTATTGCCGAAGATTCGTTGAAAACTTTTCTAAGATCGCGAAGCCTCTCTCTAATCTTCTCCAGAAGCACGTCAAGTACGTTTGGTCTCCGGAGTGTGATATTGCTTTCAACACTTTGAAAGAGAAATTGATCACTGCTCCAGTTCTCACTCCGCCTGATGAATCCAAGCCGTACGAGGTCTTTTGTGATGCCTCTCTCCAAGGTCTTGGCGCAGTATTGATGCAAGAGAAGACAGTTGTTGCTTATACATCTCGCCAGTTGAAGCCTAATGAGAAGAACTACCCCACTCATGATCTCGAGTAGGCGGTAGTGGTGCATGCTCTTTTGACTTGGAGACATCTTCTATTGGGAAGAAAAGTGGACATTTTCACTGATCACAAGAGTCTCAAGTACATTTTCACTCAGCCTAATCTCAACCTCAGGCAAACTCGATGGGTCGAAATGATTCAAGAGTATAATCCGAGTATCGAGTATACTCCAGGCAAGGCCAATGTGATTGCTGACGCTTTGAGCAGGAAAGCTTACTGCAACAGTCTGATTCTCAAGCCTTATCAACCCGAGCTTTGTGAAGCTTTCCGCAAACTTAATCTGCAAGTTGTTCCTCAAGGTTTCCTCGCCAACCTTCTAGTCTCTCCTACCTTAGAAGACCAGATTCGCCAAGCCCAGCTTTTTGATGCTATGGTGAAAAAGGTGAAGATTGGGATTGCCAAGAGTCAGCCCAAGTACAAGTGCTACCGCCTTGATGACAAGGACACTCTCTTCTTCGAGGATCGTATTGTTGTACCCAAAGGTGACCTCCGTAAAGTGATCATGAACGAGGCTCACAATTCTCTCCTCTCCATCCACCCTGGGAGCACGAAGATGTATCAGGACCTCAAGCAAGCTTATTGGTGGACTCGAATGGAGCGCGAGATCGCTCAATTCATGAATGAATGTGATGTCTGCATAAGAGTGAAGGCAGAACACCAAAGGCCAGCAGGTCTCCTCCAACCTCTTACCATTCCAGAATGGAAGTTTGACCACATTGAAATGGACTTTGTGACTGGGTTTCCAAAGTCCAAGCGTGGCAATGATGCTATATTCGTTGTCATCGACAAACTCACCAAAGTGGCTCACTTTCTGCCTATTAAAGAGTCGATCACTGCAGCTCAATTGGCGGAACTCTATACCTCTCAAATTGTCTCTCTGCACGGTATTCCTCAAGTGATCTCTTCAGACTATGGCAGCATCTTTACCTCGAAGTTTTGGGATTCTTTTCAAAAGGCCATGGGCACGAACATCCGCTTCAACAAAGCTTTCCATCCTCAAACAAGCGGTCAAGTCAAGCGTGTCAACCAGATTCTTGAAGATATGCTCAGGGCTTGCGTGATCTCCTTCGGCATGAAGTGGGAGGATTGTCTTCCTCATGCTGAATTCTCCTACAACAACAGTTTTCAAGCAAGTTCGGGCAAGGCCCCATTTGAAATTCTGTATGGCAGGAAGTGTCGTACCCCTCTCAACTGGTCTGAAACTAGTGAACGTCAGCTTTTGGGTAATGACTTAATCACAGAGGCAGAGGAAATGTGCAAAGTAATTCGTGATAACCTCAAAGCAGCCCAATCCCTCCAGAAGAGCTACTATGATAGTAAGCACCATGATTTGACTTTCGAGATCGGAGATCATGTTTACCTCCGTGTCTCTCCTATGAAAGGTACTCGTAGCTTCGGTATCAAAGGGAAGCTTGCCCCTAGATACGTGGGACCTTTCAAGATTGTCAGCAAGAGAGGCGACCTCGCCTATCAACTCGAGCTTCCTTCAAACTTTGCAAATGTTCATGACGTGTTCCATGTCTCTCAGCTTCGAAAGTGCTTCAAGACTCTTGACCGCACCGTCAACTTCGAGGACATTGAGCTCCAAGAAGATCTCTCTTATCGTGAGAACCCAGTTGCTATTCTTGAAGAGACTGAACGCAAGACTCGCAACAAGTCAATCAAATTTCTCAAAGTCAAGTGGTGACACCATTCCGACCGTGAAGCTACCTGGGAACACGAGGATCACCTCCGTTCTGAGTACCCGGTGTTCTTTAAGTCCTAGATCTCGAGACGAGATCCTTTCGTAGTGGTGGAGTGTTGTAACACCCCGGATGTAACTTTCCCAATTTGTACTCCAACTCTTGCCGTTTCCGGCGTTAAGTTATTTTATTTTCTCGGGTTCGGGTCTTTGTCTCCGTGTGTTGTTGTCATTGTCATGCATCTCATATCATGTCATCATGTGCATTGCATTTGCATACGTGTTCGTCTCATGCATTCGAGCTTTTTTCCCTTTGTCTGTTTTGCATTCCGGCGCTTCGTTCTCCTCCGGTGGTCATTTCTAGCTTTCTTTTGTGTGTGGGGATTAAACATTTCCGGATTGGACCGAGACTTGCCAAGCGGCCTTGGTTTACTACCGGTAGACCGCCTGTCAAGTTTCGTATCATTTGGACTTCGCGTGATACTCCAACGGTTAACCGAGGGACCGAAAAGGCCTCGTATGTGTTGCAGCCCAACACCCCTCCGATTTGGCCCAAAACCCACCTAACTCTACTCCATCATCTAGAGCGTTCGATCACGATCGCGTGGCCGAAAACCGCACCCCATTTGGACTCTCCTAGCTCCCTCTACCTATAAAATAGCATCTCCCCCGAAATTTCCGGATCAAATCCACCCTAGACCTAGATCCCCCTCCTCTTCGCGCGGCCGGACGTGTCCACCCGCCGCCGGACGAAAAATCCCGCCGCCACCGCCGCCACGTGGCACGCCACCATTGGCCCCGCCTCCGCCGCCGTTCCACTCCGCCGCCAGGCCCGGGAGGCCCGTGGCCGGCCCCCGAGGCCCACCTCGCCTCGCCCCGCCGCCCGGTGAAGC